>NC_069503.1:272483036-272613036 GCF_027579735.1 Bombina bombina
GCCGCTACTTACATTATCCCTATGTACCCCTAATCTGCTGCCCTAACATCGCCGACCCCTATATTATATTTATTAACCCCTAATCTGCCCCCCACAACGTCGCCTCAACCTGCCTACACTTATTAACCCCTAATCTGCCGACCGGACCTGAGCGCTACTATAATAAAGTTATTAACCCCTAATCCGCCTCACTAACCCTATAATAAATAGTATTAACCCCTAATCTGCCCTCCCTAACATCGCCGTCACCTAACTTCAATTATTAACCCCTAATCTGCC
The DNA here is from genome assembly GCF_027579735.1 of Bombina bombina. NCBI lineage: Eukaryota > Metazoa > Chordata > Amphibia > Anura > Bombinatoridae > Bombina > Bombina bombina. The sequence continues at coordinate 272,483,316 of NC_069503.1, forward strand.
GACTGGAGCTCACCGCTATTCTAATAAATGTATTAACCCCTAAAGCCAAGTCTAACCCTAACACCCCCCTAAGTTAAATATAATTTATATCTAACGAAATTAATTATCTCTTATTAAATAAATTATTCCTATTTAAAGCTAAATACTTACCTGTAAAATAAATCCTAATATAGCTACAATATAAATTATATTTATATTACAGCTATTTTAGGATTTATATTTATTTTACAGGTAACTTTGTATTTATTTTAACCATGTACAATAGCTATTAAATAGTTAAGAACTATTTAATAGCTAAAATAGTTAAAATAATTACAAAATTACCTGTAAAATAAATCCTAACCTAAGTTACAATTAAACCTAACAATACACTATCAATAAATTAATTAAATAAACTACCTACAATTACCTACAATTAACCTAACACTACACTATCAATAAATTAATTAAATACAATTCCTACAAATAAATACAATTAAATAAAATAGCTAAAGTACAAAAAATAAAAAAGAACTAAGTAAATAAAAAAATATTTACAAACATAAGAAAAATATTACAACAATTTTAAACTAATTACACCTACTCTAAGCCCCCTAATAAAATAACAAAGCCCCCCAAAATAAAAAAATGCCCTACCCTATTCTAAATTACTAAAGTTCAAAGCTCTTTTACCTTACCAGCCCTGAACAGGGCCCTTTGCGGGGCATGCCCCAAAGAATTCAGCTCTTTTGCCTGTACAAAAAAAAACATACAATACCCCCCCCCCCAACATTACAACCCACATACCCCTAATCTAACCCAAACCCCCTTAAATAAACCTAACACTAAGCCCCTGAAGATCTTCCTACCTTATCTTCACCCTGCCAGGTTCACGATCCGTCCTGAAGAGCTCCTCCGATGTCCTGATCCAAGCCCAAGCGGGGGGCTGAAGAGGTCCATGATCCGGATGAAGTCTTCATCCAAGCGGGAGCTGAAGAGGTCCATGATCCGGATGAAGTCTTTATCCAAGCGGGAGCTGAAGAGGTCCATGATCCGGATGAAGTCTTCTATCAACGGCATCTTCAATCTTCTTTCTTCCGGATCCATCTTGCAGACCTCCGACGCGGAACATCCTCTTCTCCCGACGCCTACTAGCCGAATGACGGTTCCTTTAAGGGACGTCATCCAAGATGGCGTCCCTCGAATTCCGATTGGCTGATAGGATTCTATCAGCCAATCGGAATTAAGGTAGGAATATTCTGATTGGCTGATGGAATCAGCCAATCAGAATCAAGTTCAATCCGATTGGCTGATCCAATCAGCCAATCAGATTGAGCTCGCATTCTATTGGCTGTTCCGATCAGCCAATAGAATGCGAGCTCAATCTGATTGGATGATTGGATCAGCCAATCGGATTGAACTTGATTCTGATTGGCTGATTCCATCAGCCAATCAGAATATTCCTACCTTAATTCCGATTGGCTGATAGAATCCTATCAGCCAATCGGAATTCGAGGGACGCCATCTTGGATGACGTCCCTTAAAGGAACCGTCATTCGGCTAGTAGGCGTCGGGAGAAAAGGATGTTCCGCGTCGGAGGTCTGCAAGATGGATCCGGAAGAAAGAAGATTGAAGATGCCGTTTTGTAATTATTTTAACTATTTTAGCTATTAAATAGTTCTTAACTATTTAATAGCTATTGTACATGGTTAAAATAAATACAAAGTTACCTGTAAAATAAATATTAATCCTAAAATAGCTATAATATAATTATAATTTATATTGTAGCTATATTAGGATTTATTTTACAGGTAAGTATTTAGCTTTAAATAGGAATAATTTATTTAATAAGAGATAATTAATTTCGTTAGATGTAAATTATATTTAACTTAGGGGGGTGTTAGTGTTAGGGTTAGACTTAGCTTTAGGGGTTAATACATTTATTAGAATAGCGGTGAGCTCCGGTCGGCAGATTAGGGGTTAATAAGTGTAGGCAGGTGGAGGCGACGTTGTGGGGGGCAGATTAGGGGTTAATAAATATAATATAGGGGTCGGCGGTGTTAGGGGCAGCAGATTAGGGGTACATAAGGATAACGTAGGTGGCGGCGCTTTGCGGTCGGCAGATTAGGGGTTAATAAGTGTAGGTAGGTGGAGGCGACGTTGTGGGGGGCAGGTTAGGGGTTAATAAATATAATATAGGGGTGGGCGGTGTTAGGGGCAGCAGATTAGGGGTACATAAGGATAACGTAGGTGGCGGCGCTTTGCGGTCGGCAGATTAGGGGTTAATAAGTGTAGGTAGGTGGAGGCAACGTTGTGGGGGGCAGGTTAGGGGTTAATAAATATAATACAGGGGTCGGCGGTGTTAGGGGCAGCAGATTAGGGGTACATAAGGATAACGTAGTTGGCGGTCGGCAGATTAGGGGTTAAAAAAATTTAATCGAGTGGCGGCGATGTGGGGGGACCTCGGTTTAGGGGTACATAGGTAGTTTATGGGTGTTAGTGTAGTTTAGAGTACAGTAGTTAAGAGCTTTATAAACCGGCGTTAGCCCAGAAAGCTCTTAACTACTGACTTTTTTCCTGCGGCTGGAGTTTTGTCGTTAGATGTCTAACGCTCACTTCAGAAACGACTCTAAATACCGGAGTTAGAAAGATCCCATTGAAAAGATAGGATACGCAATTGACGTAAGGGGATCTGCGGTATGGAAAAGTTGCGGCTGAAAAGTGAGCGTTAGACCCTATTTTGAGTGACTCCAAATACCGGCGGTAGCCTAAAACCAGCGTTAGGAGCCTCTAACGCTGGTTTTCACGGCTAACGCCAAACTCCAAATCTAGGTCTCAGGTTGTTGATGTAAAAATCAGCGGAGCACATACAATACCTCCCTTGCTGACATGGAGCGTGCTTCTAATCCACACCTCCTTGGAAAACAGCTTCCTTGTTTGTCAATTACACCTTGCGAGAGTTGTTCCTGTGGCTGCAGAGTTCCTGGGTGCTTGGATACTTGTTGTTTTTCTGTCCACTGCTTTCACACTGCTGCTTGGTAAGTGCTTAGCGGCTTAGTATATTGAAATTATCGCTGCACTAAACGCCTAACTATAAGTGTTTAACCCTTTAGGCTTAGGGCTTCTTCCGGCAAATCAGTTTGTGATGTCATCAGGAGGATTCCCTTTTATTCCATCTTTGGAACCTCCCATTATCACTCTGTATAATGTTGCTATTTTGGAAGTGGGTGATATAGTTTCTTCTTCTGTGCATCATTTCTTTGTTTCCCATTGATTATTTTAGTTATCAAAGGAATATTGTGAACATTTTAATATTATTAACTTATCAACTCACAAATTAGTCACTATAAATACCATAACATAATTTAACGAAAAGATAAATTTTTCCTACTTTAATAGGTGTACATAATGATTCTGTTTATCCCTAACAATCATAATAATAAAATAATATGTCCTTTAACAAAAGAGACTATTAATAAAGAAAATATATTGTTACTCAAATAATTGAGGATAGCTTAAGGATCAAACACTTTTGGTTTACTATAGACATTTTTTAATTTACAAATGGAGCATAATTAATTTCATTTATTTAATCCTGTAGGATTCAAGGATTCTAAATTAAAAATCCACTTGCACTCTTTCTGCAGTTAAATTGTATCAATATCACCTCCCCTGCCTTTCAAGTCTACTTTATCCAAGCCTCTAAATTTCAATTAGTTCCTGTTGCTGTTATGATAAATAGCAAAATGTCTTGCTACACTACTTGTTTTTATCAGTTTGTTTTTTATATCTCATTTGTGTTCTTTTATTCTGTCTCTAAGTTCTCTGTAGGTTTTTCCTACGTAATAAATTGGACAGCTGCAGGTCACTAGATAAACTACTCCCTCTGTTCTACAATTAATATTGCCTTTTACAAACTGTTTTTTTTTAAATTATTTTTATCCAAAAAACGAATTGCCTGTAAGTATGTTCTTACATACTGAGCATTTTTAACATTTAAAATTTTCATTTTTTTCTTTTAGTTGTCTTAACCAATTTGTTTCTTTTTTTGATAGAATGACTTGCAACAAGTGTATCTTTTAAGTTACTGCCCCTCCTAGCTGTCAATTATGGATGTTCGCCTATAAGTTTTGATAAGATTGGATCTATTTGTAAAAGATGCCAATGTTTTCTCAAAATTGATCTGAGCTCTTCCCAATTATAATTATAAGTTGTTATAAATCTTATTATTTCTGTCTGTTCATTTACTTTTGATTTATAGAGTAAATCTTCTCTACTAATGTCCCTTGCTTTTACAAATTCCTTTTTTATTTGGCGATCTTTGTAGCTTCTCTCCTTAAATCTATTTTGTAAATCCCTGGCCTCCTTTTTAAATTGATTATATTCAGAGCAATGTCTTTTGCGCCTAAGGTATTGTCCTTGTGGAATATTATTAATCAAATTAGGTATATGTTGACTTTCAGCCCTCAAAAGGGTGTTACCTGCCGTTAATTTCCTATGTGTGGCAGTGTTTAATTTGGTTCCATTTTTCATTATAGTTAAAGGGCCATAATACCCAAATGTTTAAACACTTGAAAGTGATGCAGCATAGCTGTAAAAAGCTGACTAGAAAATATCTCCTGAACATCTCTATGTAAAAAAGAAAGATATTTTACCTCAAAAGTTCCTCAGTAGCCACCTCCCATTGTAAAGGATTTCTAAGCAGCATTTTAGTGTGTCTGTCCTGGGACATCTTAGGGGATGAGCCTCGTGAACTCTCATATTATTTCACCAATCAGGTAAAGGAAGCTTACTATGAAATCTCATGAGAGTTAAGTCAAATCTCATGAGATCACAGTAAGAGTTCATGACCTCAGCATTGCTGATGCTGATTGGCTGCTGTTCATTTCTTCATTTTTTTTATTATTTTTTTTTACCTGCAGCTGGGAGCAGGTGAAGCATAACTTTTTACACAGAACTTACTCTGCTGAGCTGAGGAGATTGTGAGGTAAAATATCTTCCTTTTTTACATAGAGGTGCTCAGGTGATATTTTCCTGTCAGCTTTTTACAGTTATAATGCATCAGTTTCAAGTGATTTAGCATATGTGTATTATGTCCCTTTAAGTCTGGGAAACTTATTTCACTGGTACTGTAATTATAGGTAAATTTCAAGTTATACTGATTTATATTCAATTTTTGCATAAATATTTCCAATTCCTTTACTGATCCCTGCCAGAATACCAGAATATCATCTATATAGCGTATCCAAACGCTAAACAGATTCTCACTTTGTTCATTATCCAAGATTGTTATTTCCCCAATGGCCTAAGTAGAGACAGGCATAGGTCGGTGCACAACAACTGCCCATGGCTGTCCCTAAGGTCTGTCCATAATATCTGTCGTTAAATACATAATACTTATGATGCAATAGAAATTTTAGCAATTTTTCAACAAATTCTGTATGTTTTGCATAGTCCGGTCCTCGCTGTTCCAAAATAAAATAATTGATGGGAAACAAAGAAATGATGCACAGAGAAGAAGAAACTATTTCACCCACTTCCAAAATAGCAACATTATACAGAGTGATAATGGGAGGATCCAAAGATGGAATAAAAGGGAATCCTTATGATGACATCACAAACTGATTTGCCGGAAGAAGCTGTAAGCCTAAAGGGTGAAACACGTGTAGTTAGGCGTTTAGTGCAGCAGTAATTTCAATATCCTAATCCACTAAGTACTTACCAAGGAGCAGTGTGAAAGCAGTGGACAGAAAAACAACAAGTATCCAAGCACCCAGGAACTCTGCAGCCACAGGAGCAAAATAATTGACAAACAAGGAAGCTGTTTTCCAAGGAGGTGTGGATTAGAAGCACGCTCCATGTCAGCAAGGGAGGTATTGTATGTGCTCCGCTGATTTTTACATCAAGCTACCTACAAACAACCTGAGTGAGTACTTTACTTGAGCTCTGTTACGATGTGGCTGTACGAAGGTTACACAGCAATTCTAATGTTGCAATCACTATTGTGACTGGGTTTTCAAGCTATAGTATATCTGCATCCCTAAAAAGGACTTTTAAATTGCAAGCTTGCAAGGACAGCCTTCTATCGTTGTCCACTGCTTCAGCAAGGGGATCCCCAACAGAATTATAGTTCAAGTTTGGATTCAAACTATTCTTGGACTTTATACAAATATATACAGTATATATATATATAAATATTTATTCTGGGACTATTATTATATTTTTTTCTCACATGATATTTAATTAAGGGGCCCCTTGCATCATACATACTTAGTTGTAAGTTTTTATCGCACACAATTTATGCTGCTGGTGTTTGTTACATTATTGCATTCAGCATTAAACTGATGTTTCGTTTATAGCAATCCTCAGGGTAATATCATTTGTGATACTAACCATTACCTTAATGTGTATAGTTTAATATAGGGTCAATGATTTAGTGATGGATAGGGCTATCTTTTTCAACTCCTTCTTTTACCCTTATTCTTATTTTATCTTTTGGTCTCTCTTCTTTGGTGGCGAAGAGCATAGGGAAGCAGCGGTCTGGTGACCGCTGCTTGATGAATCACGGCGAGCAAGTTCTTGTGAGACAGGAAGCGTAATTGGAGCAAACCACTGGGCATAAGGCTGGGGGTGCACGCTGAAATGGCCAAATGGCCAGACAAAGCACAAAAATGGAGGGTACAGCCGCACAGAAAAGAGGCACCAGAGGGCTGTTAAAATTAAAAATAGCTTTATTTGACCAAAGTTAAAATATAAAGTATATAGTCACAGCCATCCTGACTAGTTTTGTGCCGTAACAGGCACTTAATCATATGATTAAGTGCCTGTTACGGCATGAAACTAGTCAGGATGGTTGTGACTATGTACTTTATATTTTAACTTTGATCAAATAAACCTATTTTTAATTTTAACAGCCCTTTGGTAACTCTTTTCTGTGCGGCTGTACCCTCCTCTTTTTTGAAGCAAAGCTATTTCCTGAGCCTCTCTCCTTGTCACTGAGTGACATTCAAGCCATTCTCTGAGCGTGGGCTGCGCAGCCCAACCCCACAAAACAAATGTGGTACTGCATGCTTCCAGGATACCACTGCGCTCACACCCGAAGTGAAGCCCTGTACTTACACTTAAGCGTGCACCCACTATTGCAGCGCCCCTCCCCCCACCACAGCCCTGGCCCTCCCCCCACCGCTCTCGGGATTAATAATAATAATAAATACATTTAATACATTTTAAAAAAACTGCCTTCACTGCGCCCTGTGTGACCGCACAGGTCTCACAACCCAAAGGCCGGCCCTGCATGTGCTGAGCTCTCTGTGTAGCTGCCAAGTTAACTGCCAGCCCTGGTGGCCCACTGACCAGAGCGGCCCACCAGGATTTTTCCCGGTATCCCGGCTGCCCAATCCGGCCCTGGTAACTTCCCCTTACTCCCCTATCCTTTCTGAGCCAGTCTGATATGGAGGGGCTTCTAGTAAACCTGCTTCTTACAAGTCTATCTTAAAGGCTTGGGGCTTTCCTATCTGTCAAAAGGGGATATTCTCCGACCATTTCACCTATTCTCACTTCCAGCTATAAGATGTGCCAGCTGTTTTACAAAATCTGTCTCAAATGTTCCCATTCATTGTTATAGGTTATAATAAATCTTATCGTACTTTGTGGATTAACAACCTTCTTTTCATATAGCAACTCATCTCTGCTAGTATGTCTTGCTGTAATCATAGCCTTATTCATTTTCTTTTGGAGTAACCCCTTTTATAAAACCTTTTCTTCATACTAAATGCATGTTTATCAAATTTGGTAATCGGTGAGCAATTTCTCCTCAGTCTGAGAAACTGACCCACCGGAATCCCCCTAATCAGTGCTGGTGGATGAGCACTAGTGGCTTTCAATATGCTATTTGTAGCGATTGCTTTCCTATAGTTTTCTGTCATGATCACTCCCCTCTCCTTTCTCATTTTAACATCTAGGAAGGGAAGTTCAGTCAGACTTGTCTGTAAGGTAAGCAATAAATTCCTATCGTTAAAGTTTCTAAGGAGTTCCTTAATATCGTCCACATATCTTCCACATCAATAAATGCTGATCAAAGGCACTGCTGCTATTTTCAAATACATCAAACATCTCCCAAGCTCCCAAATGGAGACATGCATATGTTGGGGCACACACAGCCCCCATTGCAGTGCCTCTGGTCTGCCTGTATATCTTCCCATCAAATGATAAAATGTTGTTTTCAAGGATAAAGCATAAAATCTTGACAACAAATTCTGTATGCCTCTCAAACTTTCTTTCTCTGTTACTCTTCCTATACCCGATACTATGGGCCTTCCAGGTGGGGTTTTTATATTTTTATGTAATTTAGGGATGGTGTAAAAAAAACAGGCATTATTGGAAACTTCGGGTACAGATAGCTAAATTCCTGATTTGATATTAAACCTTGTCATTTTGCCTGGCTCAGAAGTTTTGATAATTCAGACTGAATTTTGGATACTGTATTACTTGATAATTTCTCATATTGATCTTTCATCCCTAGTTGGCGTTTTACCTCCATTACATAGTTGGTTTCGTCCATTAGCACTAGATTCCCTCCCTTATCAGCAGGTTTTATTATATTTGTGGCCCTTTACAACTCATCAGGGCCCTCTTTTCCTTCACGGTTAAGTTGTCCCCTGTACCTACAATATGTCAATTGGCGTTTTTTCTCTCAACCGCCTTCACAAACAAACTGACAACAGGAATGATAATAAAGATGGACATAACAACTAGGCATAAGATTGCCTGTCAAGACTAAGTTACAAAACCTCAACAGCACAGCAAGCGTAACAAATGCAATCACAGAGAGTGGTAACATCACAGACCCGGTGTTTCTGGCCGACCGTAAGGATCAGGCAAAAGGCAAAGTCTATAAGATGAATGCACAGCGCATACAGCAGTGACCGGCTCAACCAAGCGACAGAGAAAAGTCGGCTTGATCAGATATGATCGAGGTGAGAAGTGTGGCCACAGGCGTAGTGTGGAGAGCTGATCACATGAAGTAAGGAAAAGGCAAGCCCTTAGCTTTTTTTTCGAAGGTGTGACTGATCCAATGGTAACAAGTAAGATAAATTAAATTGGAGCAACAGTTGGAGATATTTTAAAGAGCAACTACCCACGGACCTTGTGTGCGGCATAGACCACGGACATTAGGGGGTTTGGCTTAAGGGACTTACAGTTATTTTTGTTTATCTGCGAAACGCCAATTTAAGGAGGTGTATTTTCCCTAAAATCTTGGCTGGAAAGTTGAAGGATAAAATGTATGCTTGCAAGCAAAGGGCATCTGTAAGAGCTAATGAACTGGCTAAACAATTAATAACACTGTTGGTTGTGAATTCAGTTAATATTGCTGAGAATAAACAATTTAAGTATAATGCTATAAGATTTGTGTTATGATACCTAAAGGGGCATGAGATTTGTAGGTTTAACATAGTTGTTATAGGGATTATAATATTACTGTGAAGGTTTGATGTATTTTTCACATGAAAGGTTTATTTGTATTAAATGGGTGACTACTGCAATAAAATGCAACATTGTTTAAAATTTTTAAGAGTGCTGAATTCCATTACTTTTAGGAAAGGGGAATAATTTACTCCTCTCCATTTCTTTCTTTAAAAAAAGGTGTGAATAATTAATTTTAAGGGCCTGCACAAAATCTCCTTAGATTAAAGTGGAGAATATAACAAAGTAAAATAGATTATTCTATTCATTCATGGTTCATTACAAAGCTCAGACAGTGACCGAAATTGAAGTATATACCTCATTACATATATTCTAGATGCCTTGGATAATTCCAGGCATTATATACTGATTTCATCATATTTATACTCCATATCATCAATCACTGTCCTGTGATTTGCAATTAGGAACAAAAACCCATAAGGAATACTCCTCTTTATTTCCATATACATAATTGTATAAGAGGAAGAATGGTCCGAATAGCTTCCATCTTGAAAGAAGAAACCCTGAGAAACTTTTTTAAAGTTTTCAAATCCACAACAGGTCTGTAAATTCCTTCTTTCTTGGGAACAATAAAGAGGTTGGAATAGAAACCCTGACCATGTTCAAATTCTGGAACTAGAACTATTACACCTATAGATTCTAGATCCAAAATTGGCTGAAAAAAAGCGCTTGTCTTTACAGGATTCCTTGAAACATGAGACAGAAGACAACTTCCCCTGTGAGGCCTTGATCTGAAACCTATTTGCATCTTTGTTCAGAACCCATGGATCTTGAACAGAATGAAACCAAGCGCCCTGAGAAAGGCATAATCTGCTTCCTACCAGAAGATCTGGATTGGGGGCCGCCCACACCTGCATGCAGACTTGCATGTGGAAACAGGCTTTTTGTCATCTAGACCAGACCCAAACAACACCTTCCCTTTAAAAGAGACAGAAGTCTAGATTTAGAAACCATGTCAACAGACCTTGTTTTCAACCAATTAGCCAAAACTACTAGTGCCATATTTTTAGCATTGATCATAATAATATCAACAATAGCATCACAAATAAAAGCATTAGATTTCTGCAATAGTTTTAATTGTTTAGAAAAATCTCCACAAGCAGACTCCTCAGAGAGCTGCTCAGATACACCCTGACTGCAAAGGATAGGGTTATATATAAATATATCATAATAGCAAAGCAGTTCATATCCCAAAAAAATAAATAGACAATAGTTGATTTATTTATTTTTTTTTTTTTAACGATAGAAAACACACGCCTATAAGCTGGGATTCACACACATAGTGACGCGTGATTGGTTTATGCTACACGCCCACGGATTATCACCTACACATTGGACATTGTGAAATCAGAGAGGGAGCTTTAAACAAATAGACATAGCCCTTCATAAAATCAGCTTATGATATGCACAATACAACAATTCAGATAACATTTAAACAGTTTATTGTAGGAGATCATGTCAAAAGGGGTAAGAATATATTAGGAAGAAAGTTGAGGAATTGTATTTAAAGACCGGCGATAAATGATACACGCCCACTAGCCATTACCCACACATATGGAAGTGTGAGATAGGCTAATGACACACACCCACAAGCTGACAGCTTTATATATGATATAAACAAACTAGCTAATGCTTTTAATTAATAAATAAATTAGACTTTCTACTATGAACAAAGGGGAGGAAAGAAATCCTCAGGAAATAAAGAAGTTATTAACCATATAAAATAGAAATAAATAGTGCATTCACTTTCATAAAGAGAGATTGCTGAAAATTTAATGAACCAACTATATGAGTGCTGTATTTGTTTTTTTGCTGAAACACTATTGTGCATACTATATATGTTTTCTTCCGAAATGTTTATGAGATATATTGTAATATCTGCTATATACTTGTTTTGATACTAGCTGTATATGTTAAAGTAGATCTATGCATACAATGAGTTATATATTCACATACTGGTATCAAGAAAAGTCAGTTTGTATTGTGAAGGTCACCATAGCAACATTTGCATAAGTAATTGGTAAATTGGGTGTGACCAATGTTTTAATTTATTTGAGGATGTATAAATAGGAGACTTCAGTTTTAGATCAGTATAACTTGCCTGAGGAAACAGAGTGGTAGCTCTGAGAAACGCGTAGCGAATTCTACTGATTTTTATTGTACACTGTTATATTTTTATATAAAGTGTTTTTTATATATATCTGGAGTCTCCTGAATTTTTTATCTGAACCTTCTGAATACATTGGACCATCTTTCACCGGAGTGGTATGTGCGCTGGGCCACTTTTAATATACCCAGCTTGCTTCATTAGCACTACAGTGTGCTCTATACTTTGTGAGTATATCTCTGAAGGGTAAAGCTGGTGGGTTCACACTCTGCTTACTAATTCCACACTAGGAGTCGCCCTCTGTATATCTTCTTACTGCAAAGGATAGACGCTGCAGCAATGCAAGAAATACTAATTGCTGGTCTTAAAAAAAAAACAAAAAAAACTTTCAATCAAATTTTTTTTAATTTCATATCCATAGGGTCTCTAAAAGAGGTACTATCCTCAAGAGGAATAGTAGAGTGAACAGAGGGCAGACAGATACCCCTAGAAGCAAGAGCAGCATTAGACTGATTAGAATGGATAAGATGATCTGTACATGATTTACAAAGACTGAATAGGGGGGATTGCAAATATACACTTAATATTAGTAGGAAAGTATTCAGAGGATCTAGCTTCTGAGGTACTTGTATTAACAGAAAAGGGGACAGGATCAGTATGCTCCATAATAAAAAAGAGATTAACAGGCAGGTAATGAGTAAATGAAAGTACAGTCAATGAATTTAAATATAACAATAAAGGCCGGATAATTAAAGTAATCTTACACCCAAATAAAGCAGCTCTTGGTAGCAATTAAATCTTACCCCCTCAGCAGAGACTAAAGCAAGCTTCAGGAGCATTACATATCCATATAGCATCGGATGAGCGCTAATTCGATGACAGGCCGGACATACAGACGCGCACAAAGTACGCAAAAAAGTCATCATGCTAAAAAAACAGCAACAGGTAAATGTCAAATAGAGCACCTTTTGGAGCGTGCACGACGAGAGTATAAAAAAAAATATTGCGAAAATCTGACATGCCAAAAAAAATGGCGCACGCAATCATACCGACACATAAAAAAAAATGATGCGCTCATTCAAGTTGACTTGTGGGGAAAAAAGATGTGCACAATCAAGTCGATGCATTAAAAAAATAAATACTTAACGCACCTCAAGGGCTACATAGGGTGAAAAAAGGTACTTATATGGCAAAGCCTAAAATGAAAGACATAATGGTCCCCAGGCTATGATATACCCATAGCCTACAGGAACCCAACAACCCCCACACTTACCTGATATAAACATGTACTATTGGACTTGCCATAAGCAGAAATAACTGCTTCAAATAGATAGCCAATCCAGTGCTGTACACATATCACTAGAGTATCTAAATATATAGAGTATAACATTGAACCAACATTAGGAGGCTAGGGATTGGCCCCTGCGAAACCTGTTGCACACCTTTGACTAACTCCCTTAGGGTGCTCTTGCGCCACTACCTATACTCCAAAGACATCCCTCTGTCCAAAGATTAGCTCTATGAGGAGAAACTAGGTCTCAAATCTGTCTGAGAACCCTTCTCACATACACCTAGAGCACCTCCTTTCTTCACCTTCCTCCTGTGAAGGCAAAGACAAGACTAGTTTCCAGTGAGGTGGAAGGAATTTTAAAGGTTCTTGGAGTTTTGGGATCTTTGCCTCCTCTTAGTGGTAAGGAGTATAATTACCAGGAGTAATGGATCTAGGACTCTCACCACCTCTATGGAAGAAAATAGCAGTTATTAAATAAGGCCGGCTCAAGAATGGCATATCTTTTGGGGCTGTCAGTTGAGTAGCATAAAGGTCTTGTTGCTACTGACATTTCAGTCAATGATTTAGCTTGAAAATCTCAGCAGCACCGACACCAATAGGGAAAAAAAAAAGAAAGAAATGGCGGGGTGGCATACAGCTGAGATTCTCTAGATAAACATTAAATATTCAAAATATCAATACTGACAATCCCTTAATGCCACTAAGATGTCTTTCATAACTACCATCCCCAAAACTGCTATACTTGACCTGGACCATAGGCCAGAATGGCAGATTTGAATGTCATATTGTGGGCTTGGTTCATCTATTTCACTATATAACACTGGTGTAACTATCTGCTTTCATATAGTGCTTTTTACAAGATCATTTCTTATTCCTTTAAGCGCAGTTGTAGCATGCTGCAGAACAAATGGATGATGCTTCAATTCCCAGGCTACACAAACAATAACATTTTATCAAGCTGTCTGTAGCAAGTGATGTGTTTTTATAGCTGAATTGTTAGACCTTAGATCTTCAAAGACACTTCATGAAGAAAGCCCATACAATGACTACCGACTGAAGTAAATTCATGTTTTGTTAAGAGTAATAATATATCCTGAACTTTTATACTACACTGAACGTGTAGCAATCCTTTAACTGCATACATCTTCAGAAAAACAATAAATGCTCATAGAATAAAAGGAGGAATATAAAAAAAAATTAAAAAATTATTCTCTTACTTAAAGGGATACTGAACCCAAATTTTTACTTTCATGATTCAGATAGAGCATGCAATGTTAAGCAAGTTATGTTTTTGTTCTCTTGGTATCTTTATTTGAAAAGCAGGAATTTAAGCTTATGAGCCTGCCCATTTTCTGAATCATGAAAGAAAAAAATTGGGTTTAGTGTCCCTTTAATACTGTCCAACAGGAAATAGAACTAACCTCCAAGTATATACTTTATCAGTTTATGAATATTTAAGCAATAACTTAAAGTAAACGTGAGATTTTTATAAAAAATTTTTGTTATGTTTAGTAAAACAAATCTTTATACATATACAGCATATACAGTTGTGCTCATAAGTTTACATACCCTGGCAGAATTTATGATTTCTTGGCCATTTTTCAGAGAATATGAATGATAACACAAAAACTTTTCTTTCACCCACGGTTAGTGTTTGGCTGAAGCCATTTATTATCAATCAACTGTGTTTACTCTTTTTAAATCATAATGACAACAGAAACTACCCAAATGACCCTGATCAAAAGTTTACCTACCCTGGTGATTTTGGCCTAATAACATGCACACAAGTTGACACAAAGGGGTTTGAATGGCTATTAAAGGTAACCATCCTCACCTGTGATATGTTTGCTTGTAATTAGTGTGTGTGTATAAAAGGTCAATGAGTTTCTGGACTCCTGACAGACCCTTGCATCTTTTATCCAGTGCTGCACTGACGTTTCTAGATTCTGAGTCATGGGGAAAGCAAAATAATTGTCAAAGGATCTGCGGGAAAAGGTAGTTGAACTGTATAAAACAGGAAAGGGATATAAAAAGATATCCAAGGAATTGAGAATGCAAATCAGCAGTGTTCAAACTCTAATCAAGACAGAGAGAGATCAATGTTGGGATTTAAGAATATCAGTTGTGATATTTGAGTATAATCCCTGCACCATTGATTCAGCATGCAAAGCTGCAGAGGTCTCATATGAAAATGAGCAAAGGGGATTGCGTCCGATGCTGGAGTCATATGACCTAAAACTTCCATGCACATAACCACTGAAGGGAATGATCAAGACTGAAGGTTTAGACAAGCTAAAACCAATTTAATTTGGCTCTTGTCGGTTAGATTCAGTGTCCATGACTCTGTCTTTATCTGGAAACCTAAAAAGGTGACCCTTGTTTGAGGAATCAAGAAATTCTTTTGTAAATTGATCCTCCAACCATGTCTTTGAAGAAACGACAGTAGTTGTTTCGTGCGAGATTCTGCTAAATGAAAAGACTGAGCTATTACCAAGATATCATACAAATAAGGAAACACTGCAATACCCTGCTCTCTGATTACAGATAGAAGGGCACCAAGAGCCTTTGAGAAGATTCTTGGAGCTGTCGCTAGGCCAAATGGAAGAGCGGCAAATTGGTAATGCTTGTCTAGAAAAAAGAATCTCAGAAACTGATAGTGGTCTGGATGAATTGGAATGTGAAGATAAGCATCCTGTAAGTCTATTGTGGACAAAAAATACCCTTGCTGAACAAAAGGCAGAATAGTCCTTATAGTCACCATCTTGAAAGTAGGGATTCTTACATTCTTACAAAATGATTTAAAAACTTCAGATCCAGAACTCGTCTGAAAGAATTCTCTTTCTTTTGGACAATTAATAGAGAGGGACAATTAATGGAGAGGGACTGGTATAATCACCCCTAAAAGCTCTAGGTCTGAAACACATTTCAAAAAAAGCCTGAGCCTTCACAGGATTTGTGGAAACATCAGAAAGAAAGAATCTTCCCATAGGAGGTCAAGCAGTATGGTAGGCGCACACACAGGTTATACTCACAAGATATCAATTTAAAATCAGCATTTTATTAAAAACCATCACAATAGTAGCGGCAAGTTGCTTTGACCTGTATTGATTTTATGTTCTTTATAAAGGCTTGGTTGCCGAAATGCGTTGAGCTATATTTGAGCTATATTTTAATAAACCCTGAAGCTGCATCTGAAGACACCATTGTGATGGTTTTAATAAAAGGCTGATTTAAATTGATATCTTGTGAGTATAACCTGTGTGTGCGCCTACTATACTGCTTGAAGCGTGCTACACCATTGTGAGTGTTTCATTTAGGAGGTGGAAGCAGTCAGGTTCTCAGAGGAATAGAGCACCTTGTATTCCCAGGGGTGACACAGCACCGCCACTTTCGATATTCCTTATATCAAAGTGATACAACTTTAAAAAGTGTGCAAAGATGACAAAGTAGTTGCCTTACAAATCTGATCAATAGAAGCCTCATTATGAAAGACCCAAGAATTAGCAACTGCTTTAGTGGTATAAGCAGTAATGCGCTCAGGGGGAGTTTACCCTGCAACCAAATAAGTCTTGCAAATTAAGGCTTTAAGTCAAGCTGCCAAAGTAACAGCCGTAGATTTCAGAACCCTTGTGAGGCCCATAAAAATTAGCAAAAAGAGAAGAAGAAATTCCGAAATCTTTTGTGCCTTCCACATAATATTAAGAGCTCTTACAACATTCTAGTTGTGAAGAAGACGCTCCTTAGAATTCTTAGGAACTGGACAAAAAGAAGGAACCACAATCTGTAGATGAATTGTAGAGGATGTTCCCCTACAATTAAAACTTACCATAATAATGCATGAATATGCTCAAGCCTGAAATTAAAGGACAAATTCCCTACCACAACTGCAGGGTCTGAGACTCAGAGACACTATCCTCAGAAAAAGAATCCTCAGAGTCAGAACCACCCCTATCATAAATGGGTAACAGTGGCCAAAGAAGGATCACCTTTAAATGTAAGCAAGCGTCTGCACTTACCAGCTTGAGGTAAACAAGTTAAAACCTCACTAATAGCATAGTGACTATAATCCTTAAATTTTGGAGACAGTTGAAATGAACTCTCCTGGGAGCAGCTCTGAAGTGCAGGAAAACCCTGTTTAGGATTATCAATAGACTCAGTCAGCACATAAAGTGCAAAGAGGAGTAGGAGGACACCTGAGAATCCTTACAATGCAAACACAAACTTGAAGGGTCAAAGTAACAGAGGGTCTTCCCTTTCCCTTCTATATGATCAGCCGGTGGACCAGAGGCCTAAGCTGCAACAGTTTACTCCATAATATCAGTTAGGAATTAGCTTAAAGGGACATGAAACCCAAATTTTTTCTTTCATGATTTAGAAAGAGCATACAATTATAAACAACTTTCTAATTTACTTCTATTATCTATTTTGCTTCATTCTCTTGATATTCTTTGCTGAAAAGCATATCTAGATATGCTTAGTAGCTGCTGATTGGTAGCTGCACATAGATGCCTCCTGTGATTGGTTCACCTTGTGCATTGCTATTTCTTCATTAAAGTATATCTAAAGAATTAAGCAAATTAGGTAATAGAAGTAAATTCAAATATTGTTTAAAGTTGTATTCTCTACCTTAATCATGAAAGAAAATGTTTGGGTATAGTGCCCCTTTAAGTATCAGAGATAAACAGAAGCATATGGGCAGTATATAGCACACAAATAGTTAACCTCAAAAGGGGGGAAAAAAAATGTATCACTGATTAACCCTGTGTTAGACTATATATATTCATTCTGTGATGATAATTTGGTACAATACACTATTGTCTAGCTTATAGAATCTATATTATACTGAGCAAGTAGTTTTATAATGTTATTTTACAATGGTCACTACTATTATCAGTTTTATTATAAGTGACAATCATATATTTGGAAATTTAGCAAATAAGTAAATTTATGCTTACCTGATAAATTAATTTCTTCTATGGTACGACGAGTCCACGGATTCATCCTTTACTTGTGAGATATTATCCTCCTGCTAACAGGAAGTGGCAAAGAGCACCACAGCAGAGCTGTCTATATAGCTCCTCCCTTAGCTCCACCCCCCAGTCATTCGACCGAAGGTACAGGAAGAAAAAGGAGAAACTACAAGGTGCAGAGGTGACTGAAGTTTAAAATAAAAAAATATAATCTGTCTTAAAATGACAGGGCGGGCCGTGGACTCGTCGTACCATAGAAGAAATTAATTTATCAGGTAAGCATAAATTTACTTTTCTTCTATAAGGTACGTTGAGTCCATGGATTCATCCTTTACTTGTGGGATACAATACCAAAGCTACAGTACACGGATGAACGGGAGGGACAAGACAGATGGTTAAACAGAAGGCACCACTGCTTGAAGAACTTTTCTTCCAAAAATAGCCTCCGAAGAAGCAAAAGTATCAAATTTGGAAAATTTGGAAAAGGTATGAAGCGAAGACCAAGTCGCAGCCTTACAAATCTGTTCAACAGAAGCATCATTTTTAAAAGCACATCTGGAAGCCACTGCTCTAGTAGAGTGAGCTGTAATCCTTTCAGAAGGCTACTGACCAGCAGTCTCGTATGCCAAACAGATGATGCTTTTCAGCCAAAAAGAAAGAGAGGTAGCCGTAGCCTTTTGACCTCTACGTTTTCCAGAACAGACAACAAAGAAGATGTTTGACAGAAATCTTTGGTTGCTTGCAAGTAAAACTTCAAAGCACGAACCACATTCTAAGTTGTGCAACAGACGCTCCTTCTTAGAGGAAGGATTAGGACACAGAGAAGGAACAACAATTTCCTGATTGATATTCCTATTAGTAACAACCTTAGGTAGGAATCCAGGTTTGGTACGCAAAACCCCCTTATCAGCATGGAAAACAAGATAAGGTGAGTCGCATTGCAATGCAGATAGTTCAGAAACTCTGCGAGCCGAAGAGATAGTAACTAAAAACAGAACTTTCCAAGATATAAGCTTAATATCTATGGAATGCACAGGTTCAAACGGAACCCCTTGAAGAACTTTAAGAACTAAATTCAAACTCCACGGCGGAGCAACAGGTTAAAACACAGGCTTGATTCCAACTAAAGCCTGACAGAACGACTGAACGTCTGGAACATCTGCCAGACGCTTGTGCAGTAGAATTGAAAAAGCAGATATCTGTCCCTTTAAGGAACTAGCTGATAGCCTCTTCTCCAATCCTTCTTGGAGAAAGGACAAAATCCTAGGAATCCTGATCTTACTCCATGAGTAGCCTTTGGATTCGCACCAATAAAGATATTTACGCCATATCTTATGATAAATTTTCCTGGTGACAGGCTTTCGAGCCTGAATCAAGGTATCTATGACCGACTTAGAGAAACCCCGCTTGGATAGAATCAAGCGTTCAATCTCCAAGCAGTCAGCCGCAGAGAAACTAGATTTGGATGCTGGAACGGACCTTGAATCAGAAGGTCCTGTCTCAGTGGCAGAGTCCATGGTGGAAGAGATGACATGTCCACCAGGTCTGCATGCCAAGTCCTGCGTGGCCACGCAGGTGCTATCAAAATCACTGAAGCTCTCTTCTGTTTGATTCTGGCAATCAAACGAGGAAGGAGAGGAAATGGTGGAAACACATAAGCCAGGTTGAACGACCAGGGTACTGCTAGAGCATCTATCAGTACTGCCTGAGGATCCCTTGACCTGGACCCATAACGAGGAAGTTTGGTGTTCTGACGAGATGCCATCAGATCCAATTCTGGTGTGCCCCATTGCTGAATCAATTGTGCAAACACCTCCGGATGGAGTTCCCACTCCCCCGGATGAAAAGTCTGATGACTTAGAAAATCTGCTTCCCAGTTCTCCACTCCTGGGATATAGATTGCTGATAGATGGCAAGAGTGAGTCTCTGCCCATCGAATTATTTTGGTAACCTCTATCATCGCTACAGAACTCTTTGTTCCCCCCTGATGATTGATATATGCTACAGTCGTAATATTGTCCGAATGGAATCTTATGAAACTGGCCGAAGCCAGCTGAGGCCACGCCAGAAGCGAGTTGAATATCACTCTCAGTTCTAGAATATTTATCGGGTTGGCTGGCGTCCGTCGTCACTATGGCCCACGCTGGCCTGTGGAAACTCATTCCCTTGGACAGATGATCCTGTGACAACCACCAAAGAAGAGAGTCTCTGGTCTCTTGATCCAGATTTATCTGAGGAGATAAATCTGCATAATCCCCATTCCACTGTTTGAGCATGCATAGTTGCAGTGGTCTGAGAAGCAAGCGAGCAAACGGAACTATGTCCATTGCCGCTACCATTAAGCCGATTACCTCCATACACTGAGCCACTGACGGCCGAGGAATGGAATGAAGAGCTCGGCAGATGGATAAAATTTTTGATTTCCTGACCTCCGTCAGAAAATTTTTCATGTCCACCGAATCTATCAGAGTTCCCAGGAATGGAACTCTTGTGAGAGGGATAAGTGAACTCTTTTTTACGTTCACCTTCCACCCGTGAGATCTTAGAAAAGCCAACACGATGTCCGTGTGAGACTTGGCTAGTTGGTAAGTCGACGCCTGAATTAAGATATCATCCAGATAAGGTGCCACAGCTATGCCCCGTGGCCTTAGAACCGTCAGAAGGGACCCTAGAACCTTTGTGAAAATTCTGGGAGCTGTGGCCAACTCGAAGGGAAGAGCCACAAACTGGTAATGCTTGTCCAGAAAGGCGAACCTGAGGAACTGGTGATGATCTTTGTGGATAGGAATGTGTAGATACGCATCCTTTAAGTCCACGGTGGTCATATATTGACCCTCCTGGATCATCGGCAAAATAGTCAGAATGGTCTTCATCTTGAAGGATGGGACTCTGAGGAATTTGTTTAGGATCTTGAGATCCAAAATTGGTCTGAAGGTTCCCTCTTTTTTGGGAACCACAAACAGATTGGGGTAGAACCACTGCCCCGGTTCTGTTTTCGGAACTGGGCAGATCACTCCCATGGTATATAGGTCTTCTACACAGCGTAAGAACGCCTCTATTTTTGTCTGGTTTACAGACAATTGAGAAAGATGGAATCTCCCCCTTGGAGGAGAATCTTTGAAATCTAGAAGATACCCCTGGGTTACGATTTTCCTGAACATCTCTTGCCCAAGCCTGAGCAAAGAGAGAAAGTCTGCCCCTACTAGATCCGGTCCCGGATCGGGGGCTATCCCTTCATGCTGTCTTGGTGGCAGCAGCGGGCTTCTTGGCCTGTTTACCCTTGTTCCAAGTCTGATTAGGTCTCCAGACTGACTTGGATTGAGCAAAATTCCCCTCTTGCTTTGCAGCAGGGGAAGAGGTAGAGGGACCACCTTTGAAGTTTCGAAAGGAACAAAAATTATTTTGTTTCGTCCTCATCTTATTTGTCTTATCCTGAGGAAGGACCTGGCCTTTCCCTCCAGTGATGTCTGAAATGATATCTTTCAGTTCAGGCCCGAATAGGGTATTACCCTTGAAAGGGATGGCTAAAAGCTTAGCTTTTGATGACACATCAGCAGACCAGGACTTAAGCCATAACGCTCTATGCGCTAAAATGGCAAAACCTGAATTCTTTGCCGCTAATTTAGCCAGTTGAAAAGCGGCATCTGTAATGAAAGAATTAGCTAGCTTGAGAGCCCTAATTCTATGCAGAATATCATCTAATGGGGTCTCAACCTGAAGAGCCTCCTCCAGAGCCTCGAACCAAAAGGACGCTGCAGTAGTTACAGGAACAATGCAGGCTATAGGTTGGAGAAGAAAACCCTGATGAACAAATATTTTCTTCAGGAGACCCTCTAATTTTTTATCCATAGGATCTTTGAAAGAACAACTGTCCTCAATAGGTATAGTTGTACGCTTAGCAAGGGTAGAAATAGCTCCCTCCACCTTAGGGACCGTTTGCCACGAGTCCCGCATGGTGTCTGATATGGGAAACATTTTCTTAAAAGTAGGAGGGGGAGCGAACGGAATACCTGGTCTATCCCACTCCTTAGTAACAATGTCCGAAATCCTCTTAGGGATCGGAAAAACATCAGTGTAGACAGGAACCTCTAGAAATCTGTCCATTTTACACAATTTCTCTGGAACTACAATAGGGTCATAATCATCCAGAGTCGCTAAAACCTCCCTGAGCAATAAGCGGAGGTGTTCTAGTTTAAATTTAAAAGCCGTCATATCTGAGTCTGTCTGAGGGAACATATTTCCTGAATCAGAAATCTCTCCCTCAGCCAGCAAATCCCTCACCCCCAACTCAGAACATTGTGAGGGTACATTGGATATGGCTAATAAAGCGTCAGAGGGCTCAGCATTTGTTCTCACACCAGACCTTCTGCGCTTCCCCTGCAACCCAGGCAGCTTAGATAAAACCTCTGTGAGGGTAGTATTCATAACTGCGGCCATATCTTGCAGGGTGAAAGAATTAGACACACTAGAAGTACTTGGCGTTGCTTGTGCATGCGTTAATGGTTGTGACACTTGGGGAGAATTAGATGGCATAACCTGATTCCCTTCTGACTGAGAATCATCCTGCAACATACTTTTAGTAGCTAAAATATGTACTTTGTAATTTATTGCATGAGGGACACATTCTAAGTGGAGGTTCCACAATGGCTTCTAAACATATTGAACATTGACTTTCCTCAATGTCAGACATGTTGAACAGGCTAGTAATGACTACAAACAAGCATGAAAACACTTTATTCAGTGAAAAAAATAACAATCTTAAAAAACGGTACTGTGCCTTTAAGAAAAAAAAAAAAGCATACACGTTCTGCAAAACTGCTTTAAAATGCACCAAATTTTTCAAATTTTTGCAAGCAGACACAATATATGTAGTTAAGATTGCCCCACAAGGAAATTTAACATTTAACCCTTTAATGTGCAAACCGGATTGAAATTAGACCTAAATCCGGAAAAAAACACTACCTGCCCTCAGGGATAGTAAATATGGGGTTAAAGCTTCGATTTGGCCCAAAACATCCACTAAGGCCCTCAGGAGTTACAGCTTGCTGCTTGCTGAGTGAAAATAACTGTGCATCTGAGGCGCGAAAATAGGCCCCGCCCATCTCACTTGATGTTTCTACAGCCTCAAAGAACCGCACCAGAGTGGTTTTAAACTAGCCATGTGGGTTCTGAGACCCAAAAATAAGCCAAGTGTACCCTCAAAGTTGCCCAAAAAACATTATAGCCCAGAAAACGTTAGCACTCCCAGTTCATAAAACGTTTGCCCACAAACATTCACAACTCAGTGTCAACCATTTTTGTAATTAGCCCCTTATGCAAGCTTAGTAATGCCCTTCTTATTAGCTCTTAGGATTACTGCTTACCCTTACCCTCATGGGGATACGGTCAGCCTTTCTGAAATACCACAGTCTCTCCAGAAAAAATGACTGAACATACCTCACTGCTGTATAGAATGAAAAGGTTCCTTACACTGAAGTTTCTTGTACTCATCAGCCTCTGTGGGAACAGCACTGGATCTTAGTTACAAATGCTAAGATTATCATCCTCCAGGCAGAAGTCTTCATCTATCTGCTGCCTGAGAGTAAATAGTACACACTGGTACCATTTAAAACAAAAAAAACTCTTGCTTGAAGAAATTAAAAACTAATATTTTATCACCTCTTTCACTTTACCCTTCCTAGTACTTAGAGTAGGCAAAGAGAATGACTGGGGGTGGAGCTAAGGGAGGAGCTATATAGACAGCTCTGCTGTGGTGCTCTTTGCCACTTCCTGTTAGCAGGAGGATAATATCCCACAAGTAAAGGATAAATCCGTGGACTCGTCGTACCTTATAGAAGAAATCTAGTTTAGTTTATCTGTTATATATAGAAGGTTTATAAGAGTAGTTTCTGAATATTTATATCAATGGTATCTCTCAGCGCTCATAGTATCCCAGTAATGCTTAGTGATAAATGGGGTACCTAGCTGCCCCTAGAAGTGGTAAAGATATGTTGGTTGTATATCAGAGAGCGCCTAATTGAAGGCTAAGGGAAATGGGTTTGGGAAATACCGTGTATGTCTATATTTCAAATATGATTAATTCTCATATGTGTATGTATGTATTCCGGAATACTGTATTGAAATATATACAAATTTATTTCCTCATACAATTGATTAAAACATATGATTGAAACATACAGTTAAAAACATGGATCCATGTAAAAGTATACAATTATAATAGGTTACAATCTTGGTTCATAAAAGACAAAAAATTAAAAGACAAAAAATTAACATAATAATTCCTAAACTCTCCTCTTAAAAATCTCTAAAAATTCTTACAATATTGTTTAAAACATAGTGTTTAAAACATATGATTTGGGTATGGTCCGTTGTGATCCCTAACCGGTTAGGGTGATTCGATATTTTCAAAAACAGTTTCTAGTCTTTTATTTGGTGTGACTTCATCAGTAAAATGTGAAGCAAAAAATGTGAAACAAAAAACAAAAAATTCTTTAGGTGTTGTAATAGTGATGAAAAAATATTGAAAAAGATTCTAAAAAATGCTTTTAAACGTAAAGTACAATGTTTAAATATGAGGTGAAATCAAAAATCAAAAAGTAAAAAATAATAGTAAAGTTCTTCCGTGTTTTAAATCCAAAATGGTGATTTTGGTGATTGTGAGATACCAAATGTGTGAAAAAATGTGGAAAAAATTAAATGATGAATTAAATCCAAATCCTTTTCAAATAATAAGTCTGTGTTTAAAGTGAGTGTGGAAAATTATAGTTGGTGTCAATCTTCCTTCTCCTTAACAAACGGTTTGTTGTTGGTGTATTGATTCTAGGGTATTCGTTCTGTTATAAAAGACTCTATCCTTATCAAACCTGTAAACAACAAAATAACATAGTGCAATAATGCTACAAATGTAATGGAAAGAATGAAAATCTGCTCACCAATGACTGTCAACACGTTTCGGCCTCTCAGTTAGGCCTTTCTCAAGACTATAGTTTCTGGTGAGTTATGGTGGCTATTTATGGCGCTTTGTGCCAATCAGAGGGTCGTGATTTTGGCGCCAAAAACGCTATTCAAGCGTGACCCGGAAGTGGTATTCCTACTTCTCTTTCCGTTTTTTAAGGCTCTTGTTTCTGTGTGTTTTCCTATTTGCCCCCTTCATCTTAGTGTTATGTCAGTTTGTTATTGTTATCAGTGAACTTAGTACTAGTGTCTATATAGAAATCTGCTTTTCTTCTTACCCTTAGCGAACCGGATGTTTGCACCTATACGGAAAACCGGAAGTGACGTCATTGCGTATTGCGTCACTTCCGGTATGTTCGTTGTTTACAAACATACTCGTTTCCATGCCGATACTTCCGGTGTTTTGGTTCGTATTGTGAATGGCCTATGGTGCATAGTCTGCATAAGTTCCCTGTCTTGTATGTTTATAAGGATGTCTCCTAAGAGTTCTGTTCCTTATTCCTTGCGATATTTTTGGGTTTGTGGAATGTTATATCCGGATTTATCTAAACAATAAAATTGCTAATTTGGGTATCTAGTACTATTGCTGTTAATAGATGGTTCTTAGGATAAATTATTCTATCATAAAAAATAAAAAATATAAAAAATAAAAGGAATAAAATCTACTTAATAAAATCGATAAAATACAATAATAAGTTAATAAGTTATTATGGGTTCTGTCATGAATAACAATATAATCCCTACAAATAATATAATAGTCGCTGAAAAGACTGGATCCTGGTTGTGTGGTGATTAATGCTCTAACCTTATTACATTATTCTATGTTAGAACGGTATGGATATATTCTATCTGTGGTGATGGCACCTAGGTGTACTGGTCCACTAATTTGTGTAATTTTTTAAACTCCATGGAGAGGGATATCTCTTATTATCTATTGTCCTATTATTTTTGGGATATCGTTCATATAAATTAGGAACTTCCCGATAAGACTTCTCTATTTTTGGATCTAGGACACCTACAATTGTATCTCTATTCAGGTTATGTATACACCCAAAGAGTGGTGGGAGAATACTACTTTGTTTTGTTATTTACTAATACTGTATGGGTAATGAAGTTTTTGGTGACAAACAGCTTTAGGAGCTAGTATGAAAATACATGCTGAATGGCTATGTGTCATCTTATACAAGATTATATAGGTTGTTATTTCAGATTTAGTAGATGCGAGAGGTCTTCTCTGTTATTTAAGCCCCTAGGGTATAGACTATCGATATCAAAAATCCATCTTGATTCGGCAGTAAATAGACTTTTTTCGTAATCCCCTCCTCTCCAATTTGGTTTTACTAATTGTACCCCTGTGTAATGGAAATCTTTTTTGTTTCCCTGATGGTGATTCGTAAAATGTTTGTAAAGTGCAGTCTCGGTGCTTTTGTGTTTGACCTTCAATAGGTGTTCCCTAATTCTATCTTTAAGGATTCTGGATGTTTGTCCTATATATTGAAGTCCACAACTGCACCATATCAAATAAATGACTCCTTTGCTGGTACATCTTATCAGGTCATTAATCTTATATTTGACCTTTGTGTTAAATGAGGTAAATTCTTTCGTCTTGATACCTCTTATGCAGGCTTTACAGGTCAAGCAGGGAAAAAAACCTTTAATTTCTTTACCAAACACATCTTTGGTTTTGTTTATTATTTTTCTAGGTATGCTGGGTGATAGTTTACTTCTCAGATTCTCTGTTTTCTTATATATAAAAACAGGTCGAGTTGTTAGTTTATCTCCTATCACCTCATCATTTCTTAAAAGTGGCCAGTGCTTTTCTATGATTCTTTCCACAGTTCGTCTGTTTTCGCTAAACTCTGTAATGAAGGGAATAGTGAGTTGATCTTCTTCGAGGTTGATGTTTGCTTTTTTTGATTTGTATATTAGGAGATCTTTCCTATCTTTTTGTCTCACTTCTTCAATGTTTTGATTAAGAGTCTCTTCATCGTAACCTCTTTCCAAAAATTTTCCTTTCAGCATTCAAAATTTTCCTTTCAACATTCCACAAACCCAAAAATATCGCAAGGAATAAGGAACAGAACTCTTAGGAGACATCCTTATAAACATACAAGACAGGGAACTTATGCAGACTATGCACCATAGGCCATTCACAATACGAACCAAAACACCGGAAGTATCGGCATGGAAACGAGTATGTTTGTAAACAACGAACATACCGGAAGTGACGCAATACGCAATGACGTCACTTCCGGTTTTCCGTATAGGTGCAAACATCCGGTTCGCTAAGGGTAAGAAGAAAAGCAGATTTCTATATAGACACTAGTACTAAGTTCACTGATAACAATAACAAACTGACATAACACTAAGATGAAGGGGGCAAATAGGAAAACACACAGAAACAAGAGCCTTAAAAAAACGGAAAGAGAAGTAGGAATACCACTTCCGGGTCACGCTTGAATAGCGTTTTTTGGCGCCAAAATCACGACCCTCTGATTGGCACAAAGCGCCATAAATAGCCACCATAACTCACCAGAAACTATAGTCTTGAGAAAGGCCTAACTGAGAGGCCGAAACGCGTTGACAGTCATTGGTGAGCAGATTTTCATTCTTTCCATTACATTTGTAGCATTATTGCACTATGTTATTTTGTTGTTTACAGGTTTGATAAGGATAGAGTCTTTTATAACAGACCGAATACACTAGAATCAATACACCAACAACAAACCGTTTGTTAAGGAGAAGGAAGATTCACACCAACTATAATTTTCCACACTCACTTTAAACACAGACTTATTATTTGAAAAGGATTTGGATTTAATTCATCATTTAATTTTTTCCACATTTTTTCACACATTTGGTATCTCACAATCACCAAAATCACCATTTTGGATTTAAAACACGGAAGAACTTTACTATTATTTTTTACTTTTTGATTTCACCTCATATTTAAACATTGGACTTTACGTTTAAAATAATTTTTTAGAATCTTTTTCAATATTTTTTCATCACTATTACAACACCTAAAGAATTTTTTGTTTCACATATTTTGCTTCACATTTTACTGATGAAGTCACACCAAATAAAAGACTAGAAACTGTTTTTGAAAATATCGAATCACCCTAACCGGTTAGGGACCACAACGGACCATACCCAAATCATATGTTTTAAACACTATGTTTTAAACAATATTGTAAGAATTTTTAGAGATTTTTAAGAGGAGAGTTTAGGAATTATTATGTTAATTTTTTTGTCTTTTAATTTTTTGTCTTTTATGAACCAAGATTGTAACCTATTATAATTGTATACTTTTACATGGATCCATGTTTTTAACTGTATGTTTCAATCATATGTTTTAATCAATTGTATGAGGAAATAAATTTGTATATATTTCAATACAGTATTCCGGAATACATACATACACATATGAGAATTAATCATATTTGAAATATAGACATACACGGTATTTCCCAAACCCATTTCCCTTAGCCTTCAATTAGGCGCTCTCTGATATACAACCAACATAGTTTCTGAATATTTCACATAAGAATATATATATATATATATATATATATATATATATATATAAATAAAACAAAAAAATAGGTTCACCATTTGAGACCTAAGCGTGGTCTCCATTATTTGAAATTACCTTCTGTAGCTTTACAATTCTCATTTTACTAAGAGTTCCAAAAGTGGCCCTTATGCCTCATGTGCCATTTTGAGGGTATATAGACTGATTGGCATGGTACAGGTACACTACTATTCTTATTATATAGGCATGTATTGTATTATTATTATTTTTATTGACTCATAAGGTGTGTATGCCTTCAATATTTTCTTTCTTATTTTCTCATATTGTTTGAATGCCTTGAATTAAACCTCAAAAGAAAAGGAAGAAAAAAAAAAAAAGGAGAGTTTGGCTTTTCACAATGTTAAAAAAAATGTATACCTTATCCAGGTTGCTGATTGGCTGGATAAAACATTTTCTAATTAAACTGATGGGTGTTAGTTTGTGGATTGCTTGTGCAGCAACATATTTTTTCATTCATCATAATGTTTGGCACCTAATAAATAATAAAAAAATGCCCCCTTTTAAAAAAAGAAAAAAAGAAAACTTTACAGTTTGTCATGTTGTGTGGACCTAGTACTAAAAGAACTTGACCATATTACCTTATGTGATACTGCCCATGTATAGCACTATTTGGATGCTGAACTGTAGAACCCACAAATACCACAACTCCAGCATGGCCAGCTGAGAAGAGCCTGAAGGAGCAAGGTAACAGGTTGGGAGACGGCTGTGCTGAGATAGGGAGCCATGGAAGTGACAATGGAAGGGCAGTGTGCACACAGCATGTCTGCCAGCTCAGCTCTCAGTGTTAAGACTGGTCACTTGTCTTGTAGGGACTTAGAAGTGGTGAGGCACAGATAGCAGGTAGAACTCTATATCCAACACCAGCAGTGCTCTGTGTCCATTCTTATCTATCCCAAAGGGCAAGGGGAGCATTCTGTGTTATTTCAGTGTTTTCCCCAGTTCTCATTACTGATGCAACTATTGTTATTACAAAAGTGTTGCGTGTGTGTGTGTTGTCTGTATGTTTTTGTTTGTTTGTTCCTGTCACGCTGCGCCACTCTAGCCTCTCTGATGCCGGTCCGGACGCCTGTGGCGCGAATCTTGCGCCTATGTAAGTGTTTAAAAACGATCTATCACTGCCCAAGTATAGGTGTTACTTTGTGTGCTCCTGGGTGTGATATATCGTTTCTACTCCGATTGATATATTGTTGTTGAACCCTGCCTGTCTGACTACTCTGCCTGTTATACCCTAAATTGCTGGATTGATATACCGTTGCTGAACACTGCTTGTCTGACTACTCTGCCTGATATCCCCTATATTGCTGGATTGATATAATGTTGCCAAACTCTGCTTACCTGACTACTCTGCCAGTTAACCCCTAAATTGCTGGATTGATATACCATTGCTGAACTCTGCTTGTCTGACCACTCTGCTTGTTTAACCCCTATTGTTCTGGATTGCCTCTCTGTTGCCAAACCCTGCCAGTCTGACCATTCTAGTGGTTTACCCTTGGACTGCTTCACAGTTGCCAAACTCTGCCTGTCTGACTGTTCTAGTGGTTTACCTTTGGACTGCTTTACTGTTGCCAAACCCTGCCTGCCTTTCTCTGATACCCTGCCTGTTGCCGCCGAAGACCATCCTGCCTGTGGTGAGTGCCGCTTACCTCGTCTTACAAACTTTCTCTGCTCTGGGATATTCCCTATCATTCCGGCTTGACGCCGGGATAAGAAGACTACTGGCCGAGTTCAGTCTGATAGTGGATTAGAAGGGAAATCTGATTGCGCTAAGCCGACCGCACTAAATTTAAAGCAACAGTAACCTCGAAAAACAAAGTTTTTCAAAAGTGCTAAAAGCTGCTAGGATAAGGTGTATTATGTATAATATACATGACCAGACTATGTGAAAAAGGTACACATAATGACCCGTGGGCTTGTAAGGTGTAGGTACTTACTAATCAGCACCTCATTCCACTGGGATGGCCTCACCTGCAGCAACTTGTTTCCAGCAGAAAAGCCCATCCTAAGCTGTGTGAGCATGATGCCAAGGATCTGAATTAGTTACAGCATCTACAACCCAGGGGATTGGTGAACGAGTTCACATTTCCCCTGGGGAGGGCTGTGGATCCCCAAGGAGCAGCTCAGTAGAGACCAGGGGATTGGTTAACATGTCCACATTTCACCTGGGAGGTCTGCAACATTTCTCAATGAGAAAAGACCTTTCACTGCTTGGCTGATAACTCCTTGTCTGCCCCCCTGAACAAAAGGTTACCGTGAGATGGATTTGGGCCTCAGAGGTTAGAGGATCCCCTTTGAAATGGTGAGTAGATCTTGCACTTCACTTTCACTTCACTCCTCATCAAGGAGGCGAAAGAAAATGATGCAGGATAATGGGAAGTGGGAGGGATTTAAAGCTTTGGTGTATTGGGGTATCTTTTGCCTCCTCTTAATGGTCAGGAGGGGAATATTCCCACACGTGATGGCTCGTGGACTCTCCCCATTTAATGAAAGAAAAACAATTGTAGCAAGAAGATGTTAATCTGATTTAAAACTCTTTAGGATTGGCTGAGGTGTAATTTCAGAGCAAAACAATAGACATGTCCTGTGGTTAAAGTGCCATAAAACATTTTGAGTTATGTGCATTTTATAAAAGGGTCAAATGAGGTAAAATAAGTGTGTGAAAAAAAGCTTCTAAGTATTTTAAAAAAATTCCAAAAATCTGTAAAATGACTTACACTTTAGTGTTGCCAAGTTTAGCCTGCACCACCACCTTATCAGTGTCCTAGTCCAAAACTTGTGCTATCATATAACAAAGTGTGCAATCAAGGAGGGGTTGAGGATGGACAGCAGGTACTGCTATTGTTTGTTGCCAAGAGGCTTGCTTGTTTCCATGGGGATAATGTCACCTGCTTTGTGAAAGCTTTAGCATTATACTGTGCTCTGCTTTTGTCAGGTGTCATGTGACTCTGCCCCCTACCGTTCACGAGTGCATTCTGCAGAAGCTATGGCCTGGATAGCACCTTCCATATATGGAAATGTTGCTGCAAACAAAACTATGCTTGAATTAAAGGGGTTAATGTGGGTTAAAACAGAAACTTTTTTGCAGGTAAGCTTTGGCTGCATTATATATTTAGAAACGTATGTTAGTTCATACTGTTTTATTTTCCTTTAATGTCCATTTAAATCTGCTATCTGACCCAAAGACTTGCTTCAAAATCTTTCTTGCTTACTCATGTGTATGTTGACTTAAATTTGCCTCCATAATTATGTCTGCTTCTGCTTCTCCTGGTGTTTGGGAATCTATCTTTGTAATGACAAATGTTGTTTTGCCATATCTGTCAATAGCTAAGTTCTGCTCAGTTTACATGATGTGTTGATCATATGCTATTCTGCTCTACTTAAACAGTATTATATGACCATATAATATCAAAATATATTTGTAGTTTACAACAAAAACAAGGTAAAAAGTATGTTTTTGCCTCCAAATAAAGTTTAATGTATGCAACAAATGTAAAATTTGCAGAATAAAATTAGCAAGAAAATAACTGATTAAACATGGCTTAAAAATGGATAAAGAGTGACATAGTCCCAGAATGTGTAATGGTATATCAAACAAAACCTGTTGACCTATGTACAGGTGGTAACAACCCTTCGTGGCCAACGCTTAGCTTAAAGGGACAGTCAACACCCAGAATTGTTGTTGTTTTAAAAGATAGATAATCCCTTAATTACCAATTCCCCAGTTTTGCATAACCAACACAGTTATAATTATACACGTTTTACCTCTGTAATTACCTTGTATCTAAGCCTCAGCAGACTGCCCCCTTTTTTCAGTTCTTTTGACAGACTTGCATTTTAGCCAATCAGAGCTGACTCCATGGTAAATTCACGTGCATGAGCTCAATGTTATCTATATGAAACACGTGAACTAATGCCCTCTAGTGGTGAAAAACTATCAAAATGCATTTAGATTAGAGGCAGCCTTCAAGGTCTAAGAAATTAGCATATGAACCTCCTAGGTTTAGCTTTCAACTAAGAATACCAAGAGAACAAAGGAAAATTGGTGATAAAAGTAAATTGGAAAGTTGTTTAAAATTACATGCCCTGTTTGAAACATAAAAGTTTTTTTGGACTTGACTGTCCCTTTAAGTGCTTCATATGTGCATCAAGAGATCTGTTGAACCTTGTGAATTTTAGAAGCTTATCTAAGTCCATCTACTGGTCTGAAATTAAAAAGTGGTTAAAGGGATAGTAATGTCCAAATTAAACTTTCATGATTTAGATAGGGCATATAATTTTAAACAATTTTCTAATTTACTTTTATCATCAAATTTGCTTTATAATCTTGGTATTCTTAGTTTAATCCTAGGTAGGCTCATATGATAATTTGTAAGCCCTTGAAGGCCGCCTCTTATCTGAATGCATTTAACAGGTTTTCACAGCTAGAGGGCGTTAGTTCATGTGTTTCATATAAATAACATTGTGCTCATGCATGTGGAGTTATTAAGAGTCAGCACTAATTGCCTGAAATGCAAGTCAGTCAAAAGATCTGAGATAAGGAGGCAGTCTGCAGAAGCTTAGATACAAGGTATTTACAGAGGTAACAAGTATATTTCTATAACAGTGTTGGCTATGCAAAACTGGGGAATGGTAAATAAAGGTATTATCTATCATTTTAAACAATAACATTTTTGGTGTTTACTATCCCTTTAACATTTCATGATAAATATTCAACAATCAATTGCATCACAAATCAGTTCACTATTAAACACACATACAATTACCTTTGTGTAAACTTCAAATAAGGCGTGTAGTCTATGACAGCAGGAAAATTCCCATCTAAGCCCTCTCCTTTAAGGCAAAAACTGTAAGGAACATGCAGAAACAATTAGAAATTGGGAAATTAAATCCCAGGCAAGCAGACTTGTTTTCATAATCGATTTAAAACACATATAATGTATATATATATATATATATATATATTTACACACATACATCACATACAATCAAATAATAAAGTATTTCTCTAGCAAAACAAATTATTTTGATTATTTCCACTAAGAAAATATATAGATATTTTTTTTTGTATAATACATGTTTGTTAAAACAAAATATTTCTGAATATTTGGTATGATCATCGTTTGCCGCATTGATTCTACAACTTTATGCAGAATATTTCATTCTGAATTATTCTAGCACTTCACAAGAATGTATACAAATTTCATAGTGTGTTTCAGTTTCTCAGTTTTTCACTATTCCCAAAATATGTTCAGTGGGGTTGAGGACAAGGTCCAGTGATTATGTAGGGAAAGTCATGCAAATTAGCTCTCATTGCTCATCTTTGGACTTCAAGTACTTATCACACTGCTTCAATGTGTGTTTGCGATTGTTTTCCTCTTCCAAATAACATTAAGCCATAAGGTGGCATTGTCTGCAGAAATCTCTGGTACTTCTCTTTTGCCTATTTTGGAGTTGGTGACTTGCACAATAATAACTACACTTTAACCAGGCAACCCTACACCTGGATATTTCCTGCACCTTATTCAATTGCAGGTTTTACACACTGTGGTGTTAACCTCTCATGCTGCCATTTCCTCTGCAATATATTTAGACCTGCTTTTTTGATGAAGTACTGGTTTAGCGATCACTATTCTACCATGAATACCTCACTTTTGTCCTTCTTACTAGGGTAGGATGTTTCTGGTTCAGATATGCTTAAGTTATGGGTGCAATGCGGTCCTATTCCTAAATAATGTTAGCTTAATATACTGGTCTTCTGCTGGTCACATTAGGTCTACCAGGTCGTGCCCGGAATGAAAATGAGTTTCAGAAAACCTCTTCAGTGTGCTTTGTACTGTACGGCACTGCCCACGTGGAAATCTTCAACTTAACTGCAATTTTGAACTGATAAAGCTTTTCACTCAGCAAAATGACTTGTAATCAAACTGCTTCACTAAGCTTCATCGGTTTGATTACAAAAGGTATTTCTGCAAAGGCCCTAGCAGGTGCTCTAGTAGATGCACTAACAGGTCCACACTAATATAATTCATTTTAATTGTTTGTCCTCTAAAGACAAATACAACTATGGTAGGTTATTAATCTTAAATTAAATATATAGTGTCACAACAGTTTTGAAAATTTCTCTGTGTTAAATAATGCACTGAACAATAAGTATCAACTGATTACAATATTTTATTAGTTTTTAACAAATGGATGGTGGACTTATACTTTTGGATGTTACATTATTGAAATGTTGCTTGCATATAACTATGTGTTTAACCCCTGTAAAGGTGTTAAACACATCATTAAAGTAGGGTCCAGAACAGCTATGCACTACTGAGTGCTACCTGGTGATTCATGACTGCACACATACGCCTAATGTCACTGGTTCATCAGTCGTGTTCCATTAGGTCCTAGTAGTGCATGTCTGCTCTGGAACTGAGCTTTGCTTAGATAATTTACCCCTTTACCAAATTGGACATATATATATATATATATACACGTCATGCGGTACAAAGCTCATCGTACAGCATAACATATATATATGTCAGAGCTGCAGGAAGCTCCAGTGGTCTCAGCTGTAAAGTTACAACCGAGAGCTCAGCTGAAGTTCCTGAGCAGCAGGCACCTTCACGCATATGTAACCGGAGCACAATCGATGCTCTGGTTCCATATGAAGGGAGATGCTAGATCGTTACAGACGGTGACACTGTTTGTCACCATCTGTAACAATCATCTGCTGGTGCAGTCGGGAGGTGTGGGAGGGATAACAGGAGTCAGGTGGACGGCACAATGGCGTGTGGAGGGGGGAATTGGATGGGCTCTACACTGCAGGAAAAAATGGGAAATAAAGTGATGGCTACACTACAGAAAAAAAGTGGGGTGGGGGGCTCTAGCTAACCATCACTGGAGTGGGGGAGACCACTACACTACAGAAAAAAAAGTACTGGCAGACAGATACCAGTACTAAAGATGGCCGCAATTAGTGGAGGGAGGAAAAAAAGAGCTATTTAAGGGAATCAGGGAGGTGGGAGGGTTGAATGATGATTACTAAATTGCAGAAAAGAAAAAAATAATAAGAATAAAAAAAAAACTAAACTGCATACTGGCAGACTGTCTGCCAGTACCTAAGATGGTGGTGACCAGTGTGGATGAGGGAGGGAAAAGAGCTGTTTAGGAGGGATCAGGAAGTGGGATGTGTCAGGTGGGAGGGTAATCTCTACACTACAGCTAAAATATACCTTACAAGCTACCTGATTAATTAACCCCTTCACTGCCGGAAATAATATAAGTGTGGTGCTGTAATCAGCGGTATTCTAATTACCAAAAACCAATGGCAAAGCCATATATGTCTGCTATTTCTGAACAAAGGGGATCCCAGAGAAGCTTTTACAATAATTTGCATTATGGTTGCACAAGCGGTATGTAAATAATTTCAGTGAGAAACCCAAAGTTTGTGAAAAAGTTTTTTTTTTTATATATATAATTGCATTTTCCGGTGAAATGATGGCATGAAATATACCAAAATGGTCCTAGATCAATAACTTGGGTTGTCTACTTAAAAAAATTATAGTTTTTACAGGTAAATTAAAAAAAAAAAAAAAAAAAAAAAAAAAGGCTCTATTTCTGTTTAAATTGAGTGACTGAGAAAATACTAAAAATTCTCTGGTATTTTGGATAAATTCTTCTCTGAACTTCCGGTAGCGAAGAGGTTAATATTGGATTGTTGCTTGCATATAACTAACCCCTTCTGAGCATTTTCCATTTGCATTTTTATGTTACTTTAACATAAAAATACTATTTTCTAGCGGTAAGACTTTTTCAATAATTTAAAATATAAATAAAAGCTATTTTAGCTAATACAGACAGAAGCATTATTAGCGATATCAGCTTTAGAAGGGCTCTAAACAGACAAGGGAAATGCACAGTGCTCTAATTACCTGAAATCAATTGCATTGAGTCCAAGCAGCATGCCGGCAAGCATATTTGCTTCCTCACCTAAAACAATTGCTCCATCATCATAAAATCTCCTGTGGGGAAAGAATGGCTTTCAGTTCAACGAAGTACTGTCAATAATGAGTCAGATATGTAATACATTACACAAAGCACCAACAGCTGTGCATTTTAAGATCTTTGTTTAACTATACGTGTTACATTCTTTTTTTTTTTAATGCAAATAAAACACATCTTAAACATAGTACATTACACTACACGGCATCTGCCTATATAATAGACAATAGATAATATAGCTTTTTACTGGAAAAGAATATACTTGCAGGGACGTGCAGTCATAGGAGGCAGGGCCTCCCCTGCCATATGAGGCAAAGTTTAATTACATTTTAATAAATAAAAAATATTGCCAAAAAAATTAAAATTCACAATTTTTTCCCCTCCCATGTAACGCTATGGAGAGGCAGGTACAGGACCGCTTCTCTCCATAGCACTACATGGGTCATAGGAAAAGCTGTGCTGGAGCACCAGCTTTTGGTCACAAAATTGAGACCAATAGAAGGCATCCCTCTTAATGCCTCCTAGCAAGGGAGCCAATCAGAGATGGTCATGTTCTCCTGGTGATTGACAGCACCATGAGCAGTGTTGATTGGCTCCCTGCGCATGCGCAAGGGAGCAGCATTGACAGAACGGTACTGGTGGGAGGAAGAGACTGCTGCCTCCTGATAGTGACCTGTCAGAGCCTGGACGAAGTCGTCTTGACTTGCTGCACTGAAGAAGACTCTTCGATCAGCTGCTGCCTGGAGTTGATCCTGCTGCGCTGCCCTACTGTACTGGTAAGAACATAATACAATGCACACAGTCACAAGGCCGCATACGCAATGGCTTAAGACTTTTTTTCAATTTATTAATTTTATGTTGTATTCTGGAAGTGCTGGTGAATAAACTTTGTTTTTGTTGGGGGGTGCTTTCACATTTGTGCGGCAGGCGACAGCGGTGGAGGGCTGGGGCCGGTATGAGCGCTGTGTCAGTAGTACTCGACACTAGTAGCTGCACTGCAGACATGTGCAGCAATTGTAAGTAGGTGCCTAGAGTCAGGAGGCAAAGAGTCTGCGGCGAAACGAAAGAGTTTTCAGTCTGTGGGCTGTTGCTAACCTTCATTCTAATCTACATTCTCTGTTCCCTTCCCTCTGCCTGTGCGGTCTTTTCTCACCCTCTATTTCACAGAGAGAGAGAGACGTCAGCCATCAGGGTGAGTAGGTACCGTACCACGCCAGCAGAGAAAATATCTATCCCGGGTGTAAGACCGCAGTGGAAGTGGAGGCTTTGGTATGGGGAAGAAACTCTGCAGAGCGGGCCCAAATTAAGCTAAGTAGGGGTTGCAGCATACTAGGTATCATACTATCCTTTAACACCTTCACAGGGTTTCCTTCCCCAAGTGGAAAATGAGTCAGTTGTCTTTCTGTCTCCTCTCTCCTCTGTCTCCTCTCTCCTCTGTCTCCCCCCTCTGTCTCCCCCCTCTGTCTCCCCCCTCTGTCTCCCGCCTCTGTCTCCCCCCTCTGTGTCTTTCCTTCTCCCCCCTCTGTGTCTCTCCCCTCTGTGTGTCTCTCTCTCTCCCCGTCTCTCTCTCTCTCCCCCCGTCTCTCTCTCCTCGTCTCTCTCCCCGTCTCTCTCTCTCTCTCCCCGTCTCTCTCTCCCCGTCTCTCCCCGTCTCTCTCTCCCCGTCTCTCTCTCTCTCCCCGTCTCTCTCTCTCTCTCCCCATCTCTCTCTCTCCCCGTCTCTCTCTCTCTCTCCCCGTCTCTCTCTCCCCGTCTCTCCCCGTCTCTCTCTCCCCGTCTCTCTCTCTCTCCCCGTCTCTCTCTCTCTCTCCCCATCTCTCTCTCTCCCCGTCTCTCTCTCTCCCCGTCTCTCTCTCTCTCCCCGTCTCTCTCTCTCCCCGTCTCTCTCTCTCTCCCCGTCTCTCTCTCTCTCCGTCTCTCTCTCTCTCCGTCTCTCTCTCTCTCCGTCTCTCTCTCTCTCCGTCTCTCTCTCTCTCCGTCTCTCTCTCCCCGTCTATCTCTCTCTCCCCGTCTATCTCTCTCTCCCCGTCTATCTCTCTCTCCCCGTCTATCTCTCTCTCCCCGTCTATCTCTCTCTCCCCGTCTATCTCTCTCTCCCCGTCTATCTCTCTCTCCCCGTCTATCTCTCTCTCCCCGTCTCTCTCTCTCTCCCCGTCTCTCTCTCTCTCCCCGTCTATCTCTCTCTCCCCGTCTATCTCTCTCTCCCCGTCTATCTCTCTCTCCCCGTCTATCTCTCTCTCCCCGTCTATCTCTCTCTCCCCGTCTATCTCTCTCCCTTTCTCCTCTCTGTCTTCCCCCTCCGTCTCCCTGTCTCGCTCATTAAAAAATATTAGTAACACAAACATATATATGGGGGCCTCTATGCATGTTATAGTAAGGTGCCCAAAAATTTCTAGTGGCGGCCCCTGCATTTATGATAACCAGGCTCAAGCCAGCTCCAGGCTCCACCCACCCAGACACCGCACTGCTTACACTTTTGACTGCACAATGCCTCACCAGCCTCTGACTTCACCGAACGTCACTGCTTGCTATGCACTTTTAGGTTCTTGTATAGTTGTGCTATATATAGAAGGCTGCTGATATAATTTCTTACAGGCTTCTTTAGCATTCTAAATATGTTCTTTAAAGGGATAGTAAACACCAAAAATGTTATTGTTTAAAAAGATAGATAATCCCTTTATTTACCATTCCCCAGTTTTGCATAACTATGACTGTGATAAAAAATAAACTTTTTACCTCTGTATTTACCTTGTATCTAAGCTTTTGCTGACTGCCTCCTTATCTCAGATCTTTTGACAGACTAGCATTTCAGGCAATTAGTGCTGACTCCTAAATAACTTCACGTGCATGAGCACAATGTTATCTATATAAAACACATGAGCTAACGCCCTGTAGCTGTGAAAAACTTTCAAATGCAGAGGCTGCCTTCAAGGGCTTAGGAATTGGCATATGAGCCTACCTAGGTTTAGCTTTCAACTAAGAAAACAAAGAGAACAAAGCAAATTTAATGATAAAAGTAAATTAGAAAGTTGTTTAAAATGACATGCCCTATCTGAATCATGAAAGTTTAATTTGGACTGTATTATCCCTTTAAATGCTTCTGCAGGTTATCCTGGATAAAACATTCTATGCTTTAAACATTTTTCTTGGTGTGTCCTCCTCTAGTTAATTTTCCTTTAGTCATTCCATGCCTTCTACTAGTCCATCTTTATTTGTTCACTGTTTTATCATTGATGCAAAGTAAAATTAATTAACCCTCAAAAATTAACCTAATCCCATAACCTATCAAAAAAACAACCCACCAAAGCTATAGTAAAATATAAATAGAACTCAATCTGAATAGAAAATATTTAAAAATAAACAAACAAAACTGTAAAAGTGTGGAGTTATCCTAAGATCTGAAGTCTTTGTTCCCTGTTGGGATTTGATTTGGGAATAGGTCTCCTGTGCTGCTACAT
Organism: Bombina bombina; assembly: GCF_027579735.1. Classification (NCBI taxonomy): domain Eukaryota; kingdom Metazoa; phylum Chordata; class Amphibia; order Anura; family Bombinatoridae; genus Bombina; species Bombina bombina. The sequence goes on from NC_069503.1 coordinate 272,523,139, forward strand.
CTCTTAACGCAAGGCTTTTGTAGAAGCCAGAGACAGCTAGTGTTATTATTATTATAAGGCATTTGTAGAGCGCCAACAGATTCCACAGCGCAGTTCAGTCAAACAACGTCTGGCTAAAGCTAAGAGAAAGATGGATCCCTCTAGTTTACAAAAGGTTCTCGTCTTAATTGAATATTATTGTTCCATGAAAAAACAACAACAAAAAAACATTTACTGTTAAAGATAAGCTTGACTCATACTACTATATAAGGAGTTCATGGACTGAAATAAGGGAGTTGAGAAGGAAGGAAAAGGAGGTCAGTGACACAGGTATGCCAGCACACTCAGACAGGTAACTTGGTGTGTTTATTTCTCTCCTACCTAGTCCTATTTCCCATTATTCTTATTAGTTAGTACACATATTGGGCTAGATTACAAATGGAGCACTAATTAATCGCATTTAACGGCATTTAACAAGTGGCAATTAGAGCTCAAAAAAATTAACCAGAGGTCAGACCTCTGGATAATTGTTTTAAATGCATCCCAATTGCCCCCAAAATAACATAAGGTCCCCTAAAAAAAATAAAAGATTTTATTTTTATTTATTTATTTTAAACTGCACTACGCAGTTTTTTGGGAGCTAAAGTTGGCAATAAAAATTACCTTTACATTGCTGTCTATGGGGACTGTGTGTTCCCAGTAAATATATATGTATATGCTTATATACATATATATTTTGGTGAGCGCAATGATTCCGTGTAATGCAAACGCGAGCCGAATGCATTGCACCTCACTTGTGATACCAGCACACATATGCGTGCGCTGGTATTTCTAAATTGATCACAAATATCACTTTTGCAGAAGCCATATTTGGTAATCTAGCCCATTATAAGGAACAAAGAGAAAATGTATGCAACCACAGACTTTGGATCTTAGGACAACTCCACACTTTTACAATGTTTGTTTATTTTTGAATACATATATAATGATGACACACAGGAAGTGACTGATTACATGAGTTGAAAAGGATGAAGTTGTGCCTGTTCTTTATGGTTCTATTCATGTTGTAAAGGAGACTCACTCCATCTGGATATACATTTACCTGTGTTATCATGGCTACAAGTCATGTATATTATAGATCAGTAGTATATTGACTAGAATAGAATAATTTATTCGCCAAGTAAATAAATATACAAGAAGAAAAGGTGCCTGAGGTTTACTGAAAAAACCTGCCAAATTATAATGAAAAAGAGGGCGGGGTCGTGGACTCTCCATGCCCGGAAATAAATTGATCAGGTAAGCATAAATTTAGTTTTCTCTCCTATGACATGGAGAGTCCACAACATCATTCCAATTACTAGTGGGAACCAATACCCAAGCTAGAGTACACAGAATGAACAGGGAGGGAGAACAAGGCAGGAGGACCTAAACAGAAGGCACCACCGCTTGAAGAACCTTTCTCCCAAAAGAGGCCCCAGCCGAGGCCAAAGTATCAAATTTGTAGACCAAGTTGTCACCTTGCTCCAAAGAAGCTTCATTTTTTTGAAAGCCCAAGATAAGAACACAGCCCTAGTGGAATAAGCCGTAATTCTCTCAGGAGGCTGCTGTCCAGCAGTCTCATAAGCAAAAGGAATTATACTTCTTAACCAGAGGGAAAGAGAAGTTGAAGTGGCTTTCTGACCCTTACGCTTTCCAGAGAAAACAAACAGGGCAGAGGATTGACGAAAATCTTTAGTAGATTGTAAGTTATGCAAAATACGTTCCTTATGAGAAGGAGGAATAGGACAAAAAGGAACAACAATTTCCTAATTAATGTTTTGATTCGACACCACCTTAGGAAGAAACCACAGTTTAGTACGAAGGACCGCCTTATCTGCATGAAAAATAAGGTACGGGGAATCACACTGCAGAGCTGAAAGCTCAGAAACTCTGCGAGCGGAAGAAATAGCAAGGAGAAACAAAACCTTACAAGATAATTTTATATCAACAACATGCATCGGCTCAAACAGAGCCTGCTGCAAAGCTTTAAGAACTAGGTTAAGGCTCCAAGGAGAAGTAACAGGTTTAAACACAGACCTGATTCTGACCAGGGCCTGAACAAAAGCTTGACCATCTGGTAATTCTGCCAGATGTTTGTGCAAAAGGATAGACAGAGCAGAAATCTGACCTTTCAGAGTACTGACTGACAACCCTTTCTCCAGGCCATCCTGAAGAAAAGATAAAATTCGGGGAATCCTCACCTGACTCCAAGAAAAACCTTTAGCTTTATACCAAAAAAATTTAATTATGTCATATCTTATGGTAAATCCTACGAGTAAAAGGTTTATGAGTCTGAAGCATAGAATCAATGACTGCCTCCGAAAAACCACGTCTTGACAGGACTAGGTGTTCAATCTCCAAGCAGTCGGCTTCAGAAAATCTAGATTTGGATAGAGGAATTGACCCTGAATTAGAAGGTCTTTTCTCAGAGGAAACCTCCAAGGTGGAAGAGATGACATCTTCACCAGATCCACAAACCAGATCCTGCGAGGCCAGGCAGGAGCTATTAGAATCACAGATGCTCTCTCCTGCTTGATACAAGCAATGACTCGTGGAAGGAGAGCAAACGGAGGAAACAAGAAAGATAGCCCAAAATCCCAAGGGACTGCCAGAGCATCTATCAGGGCAGCCTGAGGATCTATTGACCTTGAACCATACTTTAGAAGCTTGGCGTTTTGACGAGATGCCATCAGATCCAACTCCGGACCCCCACCTGAGGGTTATCCTGTAGAACACTTCAGGAGGAGAGCCCACTCTCCGGGATGAAAAGTCTGTCTGTTCAGAAAAAACGCTACCCAATTATCTACTCCTGGAATGTGTGGAATGGATGGCAGAAAGAAGACAATTGTGAGATTCTGCCCACTGCAGAATGCGAGTCACCTCCTTCATGGCCAAGGAACTCAGAGTTCCTCCCTGGTGGTTGATGTAAGCCACTGAGCTGATGTTGTCTGATTGGAATCCGATAAACCGGACTAAAGATAATTGAGGCCAAGCTGTCAAGGCATTGAAGATTGCTCTCAACTCCCAGATGTGTCTTTTTTAAAAAAAAAACAAAAAAAACTCACATTTCGTTAGCCTGCAAATCCACCAGGGCAGAGGGTCTATCTTGGGGTCAAAGACTATCCTCTGATGGATAACAGAAAGATCTCCGCACCATTGTCTGAGCACACCTAGCTGTATATAACTCAGAATCAAAAGAGGGAAAAGGATAATGTCCATGGAAGTCACCATTAGACTATTATTCCCATATACAAAACCACAGAAGGACAGACAGAAGACTGAGGAGAAGGACAGGCCGCAACAAGATTACATCTTTGACCTTCCGTCAAGAAAGACGACATGGCGATCGGCTATGACTGTCCCTAAAAAACAAACCCTGGTATCTGAAACCAAGGAACTCTAAATTAGAAATGTATAGAGGCCCTTTGACTATAATTTTTTTTTTCTTTTTTTCCACTAGTCCATGGTTTAAAAAACAAAAACACGACTACTTAAAGATAATTCTCAGCAGAGAAAAGCAAGATACAGAGTAAAAGGAAGGAAAATAGGACAAGATGTGACCATCCTATGCTAAAAAGGTTTTCGTATGAGAAAATCTAGAAATCTTTATCTCATATAGATAATAAGAAAAATGTAAAAACACATTCATAGAACAATTGGCTGTAGCGCGATTGCTGATAACCACCCAATTGCAAGGTAGTCAATCCAGCATCATACTATTACAGTCCAAATAAGGTCCGAATAAATTATTAAAAGGACCGAATGACACTGAAAGAACAAGTGCCTTGAGAGAAAGGCCTGAACTCGCAACCTTTAAATTATAAGACTGACGCGCTACAAACTGTGCATATCAAAACCCAGCTTTAAACTTATACCTCGGGATTGAACCCAGTACTCTGGATTGTCAGGTTTAACTACTTAACCATTGTTCTAGAACCAGACAGTCAAATGTCATAAAAGGCCATGAAGGCTCAGTCCTGAGCAAATATCACCTCAATAAAAGAGTGATTAAAAAACTGCATTCATATATTTAAAATATAGAAATAAATATATTAGTGCCCATAAAGACACTAAGAAAAACAAAAAGTATGATACATGAAAACAATCCATGACCCATACCACACAACATCACCCCAATATGAGGGATAATAGAATATGTATTCCTATAAGATTATAGAAATAAAAATTATATTAGTGATCCAAAAAAACACTACAAAATCTGGTATGAGACATGAAAATAAACATGCAATAGAAATTAAGCCCCTATACATAAATTGGATAACATACATGTCACAGTAGGAAACAGAAAAAACATAATTTATTATATATGTATTTCCTTTAACAAAGGAGGCCAATAAAAATTATGACCTTCCATATGAGCCCCAACAAAATACTACATACTATAGTAATAGATTTGGTACCATCCAGAAAAAAAAACCTTAAAAGAAGGTTTATATGGAGGGGGGCGGAGCCAGCGCTCAATGAAGACGGCTGCACACGAGTGAGCTCCTGGATCCCTAAAGGGCAATTTACACATTCCGGTGCCCCATCCGCCACAGATTTACCGAAATTTATGTGCTAACAGCTGCAGATCCCTGCAAGGACACGACCGGAGCCCCGTGGCTGGTAAAAGCTAGGCGGACATACCGAGACCGGATCAGGCCACGTGGGCAGGAGATAACGGAGGCTGCTAAACGCAGTCATGAAAATTTAAAGCAGTCGGATAACCTTGCTTGAAAGGAACAGCCCTAAAGCATCAGGTAATGGGGCCACAATCTCTAAACTCATATAGACTGGGAAAATAGTACAATGCGTGACATTTAAAAAGAACACGCTGATAGCAACTTTCTACTTTACCATCATTGGTGCTTCTAAATAGTGAAAGGAGGGATAGTTTCATCTTGACTCAAGCTTCGGGGAGCAATATATGAGACGATAACTCTATAAATATTGCACCAAAATAAAATACGACATCACAGCCTTATCTATAAACCGGAAGGTGCAGGACTGATTGCAAACAATAGCAACTGAGGCCTAGCAATCTGGGAGTGGAACCCCTCCACTGTTTGGGTGTACATACCAATACTATAAAGATATAGAGAGAACCTCATTTGTGGGACCGTGTAAGTGAAAATATACAGTTTAACTGTTAACATCTTGCCAACAGCAGTACTTGCCTTTTTATTTGAAAATTGATATAACTGGGATTAATACAGCGCCATGTCTCCTAAAAAAGGGAGCAAATCTGATAAACAGTTGAAAAAGCAAGCACCCTCCACACCCTCTATTAATGACTATTTTAAAAACGTAGACGCAGCAACAGGAATACATAAAAAGCCCCCAGATGTACAGCCCAGAGACTCGTCTCCTTCATCAGACTCAGAGGAAGAGGCCTTAGACACTGCAATCTCTATTCCTAGGGCTCTCTTAAAATCACTGCCCTCTAAGAAAGATTTTTCCAATCTTGTAAGTCAAGTTAAACAGTGCATCAGGGAAGAAATTTCGGAAATCAAAAAAGAGCTCTCAGATGTGGGCCAAAGGGTGGAAAAGCTAGAAGGTGATGCAGATTCACTCACAGCAAATATTGCTTCTTTCCAAACTCACATATCACATCAAGAAGGGGTCATTGCACAGATAGAGAACAAAGTCGACGACCTGGAAAATAGAAGCCGCCGCAACAATATCAGGATCAGGGGAATCCCAGAGACTGTGGCACCCTCTGCATTAGAGCAGTACATAAGGTTCATTTTCACACTTAACAGATGAAGACGCAGAGGTTACTATTGCACTGGATAGATTTCATAGAGCATTGCATGCTAAACCCCTGGGAGATCAGCCGCCGAGGGACACCATAGTCAGAGTGACTAGTTACCCGATAAAGGAGAACATAATGAAAAAGGCCAGAGAAAAGCACCCTATAACGTACAAAACGGATAAACTACAGATTTTTGAAGACTTAACACCATTAAACCTTCAAAAAAGAAGAGACTTTCGCCCTCTCACAAGTAAGTTGAGACAGCACAATATTCCATACAGAAGGGGACACCCCTTCAGCCTGCAAATCATGTGGAAAGGAAGAAGATGGGTCTGTAATACTACAGAAGATTTTAGAAGAATATGCACAGACCTGGAAATAACACCTTCTTTACAAGACCTCACCCCAGCAAATTCTTCTAAAGATAAAACGAGTCTACCACCTCTCCCACAGAGGCTGGAGTGGCAAAGACACCAGACAAAGAAATCATCTCCTAGAGATCCAAAGATGGTTGGAACCCTGATCGACGGACGGTGAACTACTAGAAGGGGACTAAGTATATACGTTATATAAACTCTCTCATCAACTGTATCATTTTCTTTACAGGTTGAGGTTGGTTTACCCAGACCGTTTGCTAGCATAACCGCCTTTAGAGTAAAATTAACTCAAAGTAGGAATGTTGGTATTTTTGAAGTTATTTTTGAATCCCATTGTCTATTTAAGCTAATACAATGACAATATTGTTTACTATGCTGAGAATGTTGCCCGTAGGTGATCCTTCTCCCTTACCCTCAGAATTACCTTATTAGGTTTTCTCATGTACACCAGTTGTGTACCACAAAGGTTATGTTATTTTGTGCTTTGTATTTATTTTATTTTTGTTTCACAGGCTCTCCAGGGAAGTAGACAGGTAATGTTAACTGTTTTCTTGATGGTTGCAATGTATAATATGATAAATGTAACATATAGTTGGTTCACAATCACACCAATATGATGACAACCCACGCCACACAAAAATATACAATTAATCACTCAAAACGTGAAAGGTTTCAATTGTCCTAACAAAAGAGCTATGGGTTTGCGGGACCTTAGAAAGAGAGGGGGGAAGATTCTAATGCTACAAGAGACACACTTCAGGGCACACAAAGTACCAAGGTACTTCTCCAGCCACTACACACAGCATTTTCATAGCACAAACGAAACAAAAAAGACAAATGGAGTTAGCATAAATCTCTATCTTTTAAACTTATTAAGTTGGATAAGGATAAGGAGGGTAGATATCTAGGAATATCAGGCTTGCTGTTTGGAAAGCCGGTTACCTTAGTTAATATTTATGCCCCCAATCAGGGACAGGGAGCCTTCATGTCTAACATCACTAATAAAATTATAGATCTAGTCAAAGGGCCACTTATACTGGCAGGAGATTTGAACATAGCCCTAGCTCAAATCCCTCATTACGTAAAAATTTAAAAGATCTCCAAACTATTTGGAGCAACCTAAAGACTCTCACCCTGCATGATGCATGGAGATATACACACCCTAATATTAGAGATTATACCTTTTTCTCCAACCCACAAAAAAGCCATTCCAGAATAGATTATGTTTTGGTGGATCATATAGCTCTATCATTAATCAAAAACATTAATATTAACCACACCTCCTGGTCAGACCACTCTATGGTGAGCTGTTTGGTACACTGGCCTTCAATTCCCCTAAAGCCATTTACTTGGAGAATGGATGATGCCTTGCTATTGGACCCAACACTAGTTGAGAGATTTATGAGCCAATTAGACACTTATTTTACGATAAACAATATCCCAAAACTAGAAAAGCCATAGTTTGGGAGGCGCATAAAGCATATATTAGGGGGGAAGTAATTAAAGTAAAAGCCCAGAAACTAAAGCAAAATTCTATTATCCATACACAGTTAGCACAGGAGGTTACAGAGGTAGATTTCTAACTGAAACTAAATCCCTCAGACGCATCCCTACTGGCCAACCTGACAGATAAACGCGACAAATTAAATGAACACCTCCAGATAGAATCCCAAAGACACCAACTATTTCTAAAACAAAAATATTACACAGAAAGTAACAAAGCTGGCAAAATGCTAGCTAGAGCCCTCAAAAAGCAAAAACTGAAAGCTTTTATACACTCCCTCGTTTCTGAGAAAGGAAATAAAATTGAGGATACCAAATCAATAGGAAAAGCTTTCCACTCCTTTTACCATAAATTATATAATCTTTACCCTAAAAGATTACCGCATATACATAAGTTGAAATGTGAGGCATATTTAAAAAATATCCCTTTGCCCAAACTAAAACCAGAAGACGTTAAGATTTTGGAAGCCCAGATCACAAGCGCAGAAATAACTGAAGCTATCAAAGACATGAAACCAGACAAGGCACCTGGGCCAGATGGGCTCTCTAATCGCTATTACAAAACTTTTGTCAAACAATTAACCCCTCACCTATTGAACCTATTTAACGATATAACAACCTCAGGCCCATTTCTAGACACAATGCTACAAGCACATATCTTGGTGCTCCCAAAACCTGGCAAACCCCCAGAAAGGCCAGCAAACTTTAGACCCATTTTGCTGCTTAATGTAGATATGAAATTGTTTGCGAAGATATTAGCCAATAGAATAAACAAATTCTTACCTGACCTGGTACATTGCGATCAGGTTGGGTTTGTACCAAGGAGAGAAGCTAAAGACAATATTAACAAGACTCTGAACCTCTTAGACTTCCTTAAACATTCTAAAACTCCCTCAGTATACCTTTCAACTGACGCGGAGAAAGTGTTTGATCGCTTAGATTGGACCTTTCTCCAGGCCACACTTCATAAATTTGGATTCCCCACAAAATTAATTCAACAAATTTCGGCCCTGTATCTCAACCCCTCAGCGCAGGTGCTGGTAAATGGTACCCTCTCTGACCCATTTGAAATTCGCAATGGCACGAGACAGGGTTGCCCTCTGTCCCCGCTCCTGTTTGTACTGTCACTAGAGCCACTGGCTGTTAAACTAAGAAACAATACGCAAATAAAAGGAATCACCATTTCAGACCATGAATATAAATTGGCTATGTTTGCGGATGACGTCTTGATGACTTTGTCATCACCGTCGACATCCCTCCGAGCAGTGCAAACTGAATTGGAGAATTATGGAGCAGTATCAAATTTTCTAATTAATAACTTAAAATCTGAGATATACCCTATTAACCTAAACGAAAAAGACCTTGCCATAATGAAACAGAATGTCCCGTTCAAAATTCAGGAGAAGGCTCTGCGCTATCTGGGTATTTACATCACCTCAAATTTAGAAAGTTTGCGTAAATTGAACTATGGTCGACTACAGGAAGAGTTCCATGTATTGGTTTCCTCATGGCTCCCAAGATACGTATCATGGCTAGGGAGAATAGCGGCAGCTAAAATTATGTTGTTGCCAAAGGATCTATATGTAATGCAAGCCGTTCAAATACCAGGAGTAGATGCGGATATCCGCAAGTTGCAAACTATTATAAATACGTATATTTGGAACCGTAGGCCACCCAGACTAGCAAAAAATACTATCTATGCACGTAGCGAAGAAGGAGGCCTGGGAGTGCTATAGTAAAGTTGTGGAATGGTGTAGACAGGGTAAAGGCTCTAATAAGAAAAATATTCTACTAGAATCGCAACTGTTAAATGTCACACATATAGGAAGGATTTGCTGGGCTCCTCAGAGGTTGCCCTGGTCTCTATTGGAGCCATATCCAAATATAAGGGAGGTTTGGTCGAACTGGATCGCTATGCGCGACGGATCGAACATTATCTCCACGACATATTCTCCCTTGACTACCCTCCTCCTTAATAAAGAACTTCCTATCGAACAGAGAGGAATAGCAAAACAAACTACACATACTCAAGATATGTCAGACTTCCTCCCCATTAGAGAGATAGTGGAGAAAGGAAAGATAACCCCTAGGCAGACACTAGTGGAGAAAGGTTTAGATGAATATAAATCATGGCTGCACTACCACCAAGCTAGACACTATATTCTTTCACACAAAAGAAAATCAGATATGTTGAGGCAGTTGACACCATTTGAAAATGTATGCATCTCACAGCAACACCCAAAAAAAGTACTTTCCATGATGTATGGGCTTGTCCTTAGGTCTAATTTGCCATCAAGGCCCAGCTATGTTCAAAAATGGGAAAAAGAACTAAATAACACTTTCCCCACCAAGACATGGTTGTCCTGGTTCAGAGCAACGGCCAGATCAGGCCATTCAGCAGCGGTTTTAGAAACAAACACTAAGTTGCTCACTAGATAGTACCTAACTCCTAACAGGCTGAAACATATATTCCCTAATGCAAACGGTAGATGTTGGAGGGGCTGTGATCTGGAGGGAACCATGCTCCATGTTTGGTGGAGCTGTGAAAACCTACCCCGTTTTGGGACGCAGTTCATAGGCAAGTTTAGCAATAGGCGTACAACTAAATATCAATACAGAAAGGATCTTATTTAATGCAAACATGGACATTTCATGCAAAATTAGAAGATGTCTATATCAAATCTTAATTAACGCAGCAAAACGCCTCATTCCCAAAAATTGGAAATCCCCACATATCCCATCCTTAGCGGAGAGGAAAGCATTAGTTAAGAACACACTTATCCTAGAGAGGCTCCACTACTTCAAACTAGGGAACATGTCCTTATATCATGACATAATCTTCCTATTTGGAACAATACCTAAATGCCAACTAATACCAGGGAGAGTATTAAATAGTTTATGCACAGGGTAGAGCTGTATGGTATCATTTTTGCTAGCTGACACCGGAACCTTGTATGAGAAATATATAAAGTGTAATTGCGATGTTGAAATTCCCTGGGGGCCTGTGTTCACAATGATTAACAAAAACATAATTTATGCTTACCTGATAAATTTATTTCTCTTGTAGTGTATCCAGTCCACGGATCATCCATTACTTATGGAATATATTCTCCTTCCCAACAGGAAGCTGCAAGAGTCCACCCACAGCAAAGCTGCTATATAGCTCCTCCCCTAACTGCCATATTCAGTCATTCGACCGAAAACATGCAGAGAAAGGAAAAACCATAGGGTGCAGTGGTGACTGTAGTTCAAATGAAAAAATTACCTGCCTTAAAGTGACAGGGCGGGCCGTGGACTGGATACACTACAAGAGAAATAAATTTATCAGGTAAGCATAAATTATGTTTTCTCTTGTTAAGTGTATCCAGTCCACGGATCATCCATTACTTATGGAATACCAATACCAAAGCTAAAGTACACGGATGATGGGAGGGACAAGGCAGGTACTTAAACTGAAGTTACCACTGCCTGTAAAAAACCCTTTCTCCCAAAAATAGCCTCCGAAGAAGCAAGGTATCAAATTTGTTAAATTTGAAAGTATGAAGCGCAGACCAAGACTCCGTCTTGTAAATCTGTTCAACAGAAGCCACATTTAAAAAAGGCCCAAGTGAAAACCACAGCTCTAGTAGAATGAGCTGTAATCCCTTCAGGAGGCTGCTGTCCAGCAGTCTCATAAGCTAAATGAATTATGCTTTTTAACCAAAAAGACAGAGAGGCTGCTGAAGTCTTTTGACCTCTCCTCTGTCCAGAATAGACAACAAACAAGGTGAACGTTTGATGAAAACTGTAGTAGCTTGTAAGTAAAACTTTAAAGCACAAACCACGTCCAATATTGTGTAATAGACGTTCCTTCTTTGAGGAAGGATTAGGATACAAGCATGGAACAACTATCTCTTGAGTGATGTACTTGTTAGATATCACCTTAGGAAAAAACCCAGGTTGGTACGCAGGACTACCTTATCCGTACGAAGGACCAGATAAGGAGAATCACATTGTAACACAGATAACTTGGAGACTCTACGAGTCGAGGAATTAGCTACCCAAAAGGAACTTTCCAAGATAAAGATTGATATCTATGGAACAAAAAAGGTTCAAACGGAACTTCTTGAAGAACCTTAAGAATCAGGTTTAAGCTCCATGGCGGAGCAACAGTTTTAAACACAGGCTTGGATCTAACCAAAGCCTGACCAAATGCCTGGAACGTCTAGAATACCTGCCAGACGCTTGTGCAAAAAAATAGACAGAGTAAAAATCTTTCCCCTTTTAAGGAATTAGCTGACAACCCTTTTCTCAAAAACATCTTGGAGAAAAGATAATATCCTGGGAATCCAGACTTTACTCCATGAGTAACCCTTGGATTCATAACAATCAGATATTTACACCATATCTATGTTCAATTTTCCTAGAGACAGGCTTTCATGTCTGTATTAAGGTATCAATGACTGACTCGGAGAAGCCATGCTTTGATAACATCAAGCGTTCAGTCTCCAGGCAGTCCATCTCAGATTGATTCTATTTAGATGGTTGAAAGGACCCTGAGGTAGAGGGACCTGTCTCAGAAGCAGAGACCGTGATGGAAAGGATGACATGTCCACCAGATCTGCATACCAGGTCCTGCGTGGCTACGCAGGCGCTGTCAAAAACACCAAAGCCCTCTCCTGCTTGGTCTTGACCTCCGGAGGAAATCCCACTCCCCCAGAAGAAAAGTCTGACGACTTAGAAAATTCACCTCCCAGTTCTCAACACCTGGGATATGGATAGCTGATAGACAAGAGTGAGTCTCTGTCCAGTGAATTATTGTAAGACTTCTAACATCGCTAGGGAACTTCTGTTCCCCCTTGATGGCTGATGTAAGCCACAGTCGTGTATATTGTCCGACTGAGTATGATGTACCTCAGAGTTGCTAACTGAGGCCAAGTCTGAAGAGCATGGAATATCACTCCCAGTTCCAGAATATTTATTAGAAGGAGGGTCTCCTCCTAAGTCCACTATCCCTGAGCCTTCAGGGAGTTCCAGACTGCATCCCAATCTAAAAGGCTGGCATCTATTGTAACAATTGTCCCATCTGACCTGCGGAAGGTCATACCCTTGGACAGATGGACCCGACATAGTCACCAGAGAAGAGAATCTCTGGTCTCTTGGTCCAGGTTTAACAGGGGGACAAATCTGTGTAATCCCCGTTCCTCTGACTGAGCATGCATAGTTGCAGCGGTCTGAAATGTAGACGTGCAAACGGTACTATGTCCCTTGCCGCTACCATTAAGCCGATTTCATTCATGTACTGAGCCACCGAAGGGCGCGGATGGGATGAAAAAACACGGCAGAAATTTAGAAACTTTGACAACCTGGACTCCGTCAGGTAAATTTTCATTTCTACAGAATCTATCAGAGTCCCTAGGAGGGAAACCCTTGAGATTGGGGATAGAGAACTCTTTCCTTGTTCACTTTCCACCCATGTGATCTCAGAAATGCCAGTACTACGTCCGTATGAGACTGGGCAATTTGGATGTTTGACGCCTGTATCAGGATGTCGTCTAAATAAGGGGCCACTTCTATGCCCCGCGGTCTAAGGACCGCCAAAGCGACCCCAGAACCTCCATAAAGATTCTTGGGGCTGTAGATATCCCAAAGGAAAGAGCTACAAACTGGTAATGCCTGTCTAGAAAGGCAAACCTGAAAAACGATGGTGATCTTTATGCATCACAATGTGAGGATAAGCATCCTTCAAATCCATTGTAGTCCTCTATTGACTCTCCTGGATCATAGTTAAGATGGTACGAATAGTTTCCATCTTAAATGACGGAATTCTGAGGAATTTGTTTAAGATCTTTAGATCCAAAATAGGTCTGAAGGTTCCCTCTCCTTGGGAACCACAAACAGATTTGAGTAAAAACTCTGTCCCTGTTCCTCTCTTGGAACTGGATGGATCTCGTACACAATGTAAGAATGCCTCCTTCTTTATCTGGTTTGCAGATAATTGTGAAAGGCGAAATCTACCCTTTTTTTGGGGGGGGAATCTTTGAAATCCAGAAGATATCTCTGGGATATAAATTCCAATGCCTAGGGATCCTGGGCATCTCTTGCCCACGCCTGGGCGAAGAATGAAAGTCTGCCCCCTATAGGATCCGTTACCGGATAGGGGTCCGTTCCTTCATGCTGCCTTAGAGGCAGCAGCAGGCTCCTTGGCCTGCTTATCTTTGTTCCAGGTCCGATTGTCTCCAGACCGCCTTGGACTGAGCAAAAATTCCCTCTTGTTTTGCCTTAGAGGAAGAGGATGCCACACCTGCCCTGAAGTTTTTAAAAGGCACGAAAATTAGACCTTTTTTTTTTTTTTTTTTTTTTTTGGCCCTTGATTTGGACCTATCCTGAGGAAGGGCATGACCTTTTCCTCCAGTGATATAAGCAATAATCTCCTTCAAACCAGGCCCGAATAGGGTCTGCCCCTTGAAGGGAAGTTAAGTAGCTTATTTATTAAAGTCACGACAGCTGACCATGATATAAGCCATAGCGCTCTGCGCGCCAGTATAGTAAAAAACAGAATTCTTAGCCGTTAGTCTAGTCAAATGAACAAGGCATCAGAAAACAAAGGAATTGGCTAGCATAAGCTTGTCAAATATATTCATCCAATGGAGTCGCTTAACTGTAAAGCCTCATCAAGAGACTCAACCCAGAACGCCGCAGCAGCAGTGACAGAAGCAATGTATGCAAGGGGCTGCAGGATAAAACCCTGTTGAGTAAACATTTTTTATCCATTGGATCTAAAAAGCACAACTGTCCTCGTCAGAGGTAGTGGTACGCTTAGCTAGAGTAGAAACTCTTCTCTCCACCTTAGGAACTGTCTGCCAGAAGTCCCGTGTGGTGGTAACTATTAGAAAACATTCTTCTAAAAAATAGGAGGGGAAGAGAACGGCACACCTGGTCTATCCCATTCCTTATTAAAAAATTTTTAGTAAACCTCTTTAGGTATTGGAAAAACATCAGTACACACCGGCACTGCATATTATTTATCCAGTCTACACAATTTCTCTGGCCCTGCGATTGTACACATTCATTCAGAGCAGCCAAAGCCTCCCTGAGCAACAAGTGGAGGTTCTCAAGCATAAATTTTAAATGTAGAAATATCAGAATCAGGTTAAATCATCTTCCCTGAGTCAAAAAAAAAAATCACCCACAGACTAAGCATATTGTGAGGTAGTATCATACATGGTTCTTAAAGCGTCTGTATGCTCTGTATCTACCCCCAGAGCTAACTGCTTTCCTTTAATTTCAGGTAGTCTGACTAATACTGCTGCCAGAATATTATTCACCACCTTTGCCATGTCTTGTAAAATAAACGCTATGGGCGCCCTTGATGTACTTGGCGCCATTTGAGCGTGAGTCCCTGAAGCGGGAGTCGAAGGGTCTGACACGTGGGGAGAGTTAGTCGGCATAACTTTCCCCTCGACAGAATCCCCTGGTAAAAGAAACGCTATGGGTGCCCTTGATGTACTTGGCGCCATTTGAGCGTGAGTCCCTAAAGCGGGAGTCAAAAGGTCTGACACGTGGGGAGAGTTAGTCGGCATAACTACCCCCACGACAGAATCCTCTGGTGATAATGTTTTTAAAGACAAAAAATGATCTTTATTGTTTAACATGAAATCAGTACATCTGGTACACATTCTAAGATGGGGTTCCACCATGGCTTTAAAACATAATGAACACAGAGCTTCCTCTATGTCAGACATGTTAGAACAGACTAATAATGAGACTAGTAAGCTTGGAAAACACTTTAAATCAAGTTAACAAGCAAATATATAAAACGTTACTGTGCCTTTAAGAGAAACACATTTTGTCAAAATTTGAAAAACAGTGAAATAAAGGCAGTAAAACAAACGAAATTTTTACAGTACATGTAATAAGGTAACAGAGCATTGCACCCGCTTGCAAATGGATGATTAACCCCTTAATGCAAAAAACAGATAAAAAAAAAAAAAAAAAAAGACAGACGTTTTTAAAAACAGACACAACAAACTGCCACAGCCAACAGTGGGAAGCTTCAGTTAACTGTTTCTATGCAAAATTTAAGCCAGCCATGTGGAAAAAAACTTAGGCCCCAATAAGTTTTATCACCAAACATATGTTAAAAAACGATTAAACATGCCAGCAAACGTTTTAAAAACATAATTTATGTAAGAACTTACCTGATAAATTCATTTCTTTCATATTAGCAAGAGTCCATGAGCTAGTGACGTATGGGATATACATTCCTACCAGGAGGGGGCAAAGTTTCCCAAACCTTAAAATGCCTATAAATACACCCCTCACCACACCCACAATTCAGTTTAACGAATAGCCAAGAAGTGGGGTGATAAGAAAAAAGTGCGAAAGCATATAAAATAAGGAATTGGAATAATTGTGCTTTATACAAAAAAATCATAACCACCACAAAAAAAGGGCGGGCCTCATGGACTCTTGCTAATATGAAAGAAATGAATTTATCAGGTAAGTTCTTACATAAATTATGTTTTCTTTCATGTAATTAGCAAGAGTCCATGAGCTAGTGACGTATGGGATAATGACTACCCAAGATGTGGATCTTTCCACACAAGAGTCACTAGAGAGGGAGGGATAAAATAAAGACAGCCAATTCCTGCTGAAAATAATCCACACCCAAAATAAAGTTTAATGAAAAACATAAGCAGAAGATTCAAACTGAAACCGCTGCCTGAAGTACTTTTCTACCAAAAACTGCTTCAGAAGAAGAAAATACAACAAAATGGTAGAATTTGGTAAAAGTATGCAAAGAGGACCAAGTTGCCGCTGTGCAAATCTGATCAACCGAAGCTTCATTCCTAAACGCCCAGGAAGTAGAAACTGACCTAGTAGAATGAGCTGTAATCCTATGAGGCGGAGTCTTACCCGACTCAACATAGGCAAGATGAATTAAAGATTTCAACCAAGATGCCAAAGAAATGGCAGAAGTTTTCTGGCCTTTCTAAAACCGGAAAAGATAACAAATAAAACTAGAAGTCTTTCGGAAAGACTTAGTAGCTTCAACATAATATTTCAAAGCTCTAATAACATCCAAAGAATGCAACGATTTCTCCTTAGAATTCTTAGGATTAGGACATAATGAAGGAACCACAATGTCTCTACTAATGTTGTTGGAATTCACAACTTAGGTAAAAATTCAAAAGAAGTTCGCAACACCGCCTTATCCTGATGAAAAATCAGAAAAGGAGACTCACAAGAAAGAGCAGATAATTCAGAAACTCTTCTGGCAGAAGAGATGGCCAAAAGGAACAAAACTTTCCAAGAAAGTAATTTAATATCCAATGAATGCATAGGTTCAAATGGAGGAGCTTGAAGAGCCCCCAGAACCAAATTCAAACTCCAAGGAGGAGAAATTGACTTAATGACAGGCTTTATACGAACCAAAGCTTGTACAAAACAATGAATATCAGGAAAAATAGCAATCTTTCTGTGAAAAAGAACAGAAAGAGCAGAGATTTGACCTTTCAAGGAACTTGCGGGCAAACCCTTATCTAAACCATCCTGAAGAAACTGTAATATTCTCGGTATTCTAAAAGAATGCCAAGAAAAATGATGAGAAAGACACCAAGAAATACAAGTCTTCCAGACTCTATAATATATCTCTCTGGATACAGATTTACGAGCCTGTAACATAGTATTAATCACAGAGTCAGAGAAACCTCTTTGACCAAGAATCAAGCGTTCAATCTCCATACCTTTAAATTTAAGGATTTCAGATCCTGATGGAAAAAAGGACCTTGAGACAAAAGGTCTGGTCTTAACGGAAGAGTCCACGGTTGGCAAGAGGCCATCCGGACAAGATCCGCATACCAAAACCTGTGAGGCCATGCCGGAGCTACCAGCAGAACAAACGAGCATTCCTTCAGAATCTTGGAGATTACTCTTGGAAGAAGAACTAGAGGCGGAAAGATATAGGCAGGATGATACTTCCAAGGAAGAGATAATGCATCCACTGCCTCCGCCTGAGGATCCCGGATCTGGACAGATACCTGGGAAGTTTCTTGTTTAGATGAGAAGCCATCAGATCTATTTCTGGAAGTTCCCACATGTTGAACAATCTGAAGAAATACCTCTGGGTGAAGAGACCATTCGCCCGGATGCAACGTTTGGCGACTGAGATAATCCGCTTTCCAATTGTCCATACCTGGGATATGAACCGCAGAGATTAGACAGGAGCTGGATTCCGCCCAAACCAAAATTCGAGATACTTCTTTCATAGCCAGAGGACTGTGAGTCCCTCCTTGATGATTGATGTATGCCACAGTTGTGACATTGTCTATCTGAAAACAAATGAACAACTCTCTCTTCAGAAGAGGCCAAGACTGAAGAGCTCTGAAAATTGCACGGAGTTCCAAAATATTGATCGGAAATCTCACCTCCTGAGATTCCCAAACCCCTTGTGCCGTCAGATACCCCCACACAGCTCCCCAACCTGTAAGACTTGCATCTGTTGAGATTATAGTCCAGGTCGGAAGAACAAAGAAGCCCCCTGAACTAAACGATGGTGATCTGTCCACCATGTCAGAGAGTGTCGTAAAATCGGTTTAAAGATATTAATTGAGATATCTTTGAGTAATCCCTGCACCATTGGTTCAGCATACAGAGCTGAAGAGGTCGCATGTGAAAACGAGCAAAGGAGATCGCATCTGATGCGGCAGTCCTAAGACCCAACATTTCCATGCATAAGGCTACCAAAGGGAATGATTGTGACTGAAGGTTTTGACAAGCTGATATCAATGTTAAACTTCTCTGTCTGACAAGGACAGAGTCATAGACACTGAATTTATCTAGAAACCTAAAAAGGTTACCCTTGTCTGAGGAATCAATGAACTGATTGGTAAATTGATCCTCCAACCATGAACTTGAAGAAACAACACAAGTCGATTCGTATGAGATTCTTCGAAAATGAGAAGACTGAGCAAGTACCAAGATATCGTCCAAATAAGGAAATACCAAAACCCTGTTCTCTGATTACAGAAAGAAGGGCACCGAGAACCTTTGAAAAAATTCTTGGAACTGAGGCTAGGCCAAACGGTAGAGCCACAAAACTGGTAATGCTTGTCTAAAAAGAGAATCTCAGACACTAAAAGTGATCTGGATGAATCGGAATATGCAGATACACATCCTGTAAATCTATTGTAGACATATAATGCCCTTGCTAAACAAAAGGCAGGATAGTCCTACAGTAACCATCTTGAATGTTGGTATCCTAACATAACGATTCAATAATGATAGATCCGGAACTGGTCTGAAGGAATTGACCTTCTTTGGTACAATGAAGAGATAAAATAAAACCCCAGCCCCTGTTCCAGAACTGGAACTGGCATAAATACTCCAGCCAACTCTAGATCTGAAACACAATTCAGAAATGCTGAGCCTTTGCTGTGTTAACTGGGACACGGGAAAGAAAAGAATCTCTTAGCAGGAGGCCTTAACTTGAAGCCAATTCTGTACCTTTCTGAAACAATGTTTCTGAAACCAGAGATTAAGAACGGAATTGATCCAAATTTCTTTGAAGAAAACGTAATCTGCCCCATACCAGCTGAGCTGGAATAAGGGCCGCACCTTCATAGGTACTTAGGAGCTGGCTATAGGTTTCTATAAGGCTTGGATATATTCCAAACTGGAAATAGTTTCCAAACTGATACCGCTCCTGAGGATGAAGGATCAGGCTTTTGTTCCTTGTTGTGAGGAAAGGAACGAAAATGATTATTTTCCCTGGAAAGAAAGGGAAAGCAAAGTTGACTTAGAAGACATGTCAGCATTCCAAGTTTAATCCATAAAGCTTTTCTAGCTAAAATAGCTAGAGACATATACCTGACATCAACTCTAATGATATCAAAAGATGGTATCACCAATAAAATTATTAGCATGTTATAGAATAATAATAATGCTATAAAATTATGATCTGTTACTTGTTGCGCTAAAGCTTCTAACCAAAAAGTTGAAGCTGCAGCAACATCCGCTAAAAATATAGCAGGTCTAAGAAGATTACCTGAACATAAGGAAGCTTTTCTTAGAAAGGATTCAATTTTCCTATCTAAAGGATCCTTAAATTAAGTACTATCTGCCGTAGGAATAGTAGTACATTAGCAGGAATAGAGACAGCCCCATAACCTTAGGGATTTTTGTCCCAAAAAACTCTAATCTGTCAGATGGCACAGGATATAATTTGCTTAAACGTCTAGAAGGAGTAAATAAATTACCCAAATTATTCCATTCCCTGGAAATTACTTCAGAAATAGCATCAGGGAGATAAAACACTTCTGGAATAACTACAGGAGATTTAAAAACCTTATTTAAACGTTTACATTTAGTATCAAGAGGACCAGAATCCTCTATTTCTAATGCAAATAACACTTCTTTAAGTAAAGAACGAATAAATTCCATCTTGAACAAATACAAAGATTTATCAGCATCAACCTCTGAGACAGAAACCTCTGAACCAGAAGAACCATTATCAGTATCAGAATGATGATGTTCATTTAAAAATTCATCTGAAAAAAGAGAAGTTTTAAAAGACTTTTATGTATACTAGAAGGAGAAATAACAGACATAGCCTTCTTAATGGATTTAAAAAATAAAATCTCTTATGTTATCAGGAACACTCTGAAAATTAGATGTTGACGGAACAGCAACAGGTAATGTAACAGTACTAAAGGAAATTTTATCTGCATTAATAAGTTTGACAAGACATGCAAAACAAATAACAGCTGGAGAAACAGATACCAAAAGTTTATAGCAGATACACTTAGCTTGGTAGCTCCAGCACTGTGCAGTGATTTTCCTGAAGTATCTTCTGACTCAGTTGCAACGTGGAACATCTTGCAATATGTAAAAGAAAAAAACAACATATAAAGCAAAATTGATCAAATTCCTTAAATGACAGTTTCAGGAATGGGAAAAAAATGCCAGTGAACAAGCTTCTAGCAACCAGAAGCAATAAATAATGAGACTTAATGACGCCCATATTTTTTAGCGCCAAAAAAGACGCCCACATTATTTGGCGCCTAAATGCTTTTGGCGCCAAAAATGACGCCACATCCGGAACGCCGACATTTTTGACGCAAAAAAACGTCAAAAAAATGACGCAACTTCCGGCGACACGTATGACGCCGGAAACAGAAAAAAAAAATTTGCGCCAAAAAAGTCAGCGCCAAGAATGACGCAATAAAATGAAGCATTTTCTGCCCCCGCGAGCCTAACAGCCCACAGGGAAAAAGTCAAATTTTTTAAGGTAAGAAAAAATGATTGAAACAAATGCATTTATCCCAAATATGAAACTGACTGTCTGAAAAAATAAGGAAAGTTGAACATTCTGAGTCAAGGCAAATAATGTTTGAATACATATATTAGAACTTTATAAATAAAGTGCCCAACCATAGCTTAGAGTGTCACAGAAAATAAGATTTACTTACCCCAGGACACTCATCTACATGTTTGTAGAAAGCCAAACCAGTACTGAAACGAGAATCAGCAGAGGTAATGGTATATATAAGAGTATATCGTCGATCTGAAAAGGGAGGTAAGAGATGAACCTATGAAATAGACCCCGTAGAAGGAGATCACTGCATTCAAATAGGCAATACTCTCCTCACATCCCTCTGACATTCACTGCACGCTGAGAGGAAAACCGGGCTCCAACTTGCTGCGGAGCACATATCAACGTAGAATCTAGCACAAACTTACTTCACCACCTCCATCGGAGGCAAAGTTTGTAAAACTGAATTGTGGGTGTGGTGAGGGGTGTATTTATAGGCATTTTAAGGTTTGGGAAACTTTGCCCCTCCTGGTAGGAATGTATATCCCATACGTCACTAGCTCATGGACTCTTGCTAATTACATGAAAGAAACACATTTTTACAAGGAGTATGTATCTCTATTAATAAGCCTGATATCAGTCGCTATCGCTGCATTTAAGGCTTTACTTACATTACTTCGGTATCAGCAGTATTTTCTTAGTCAATTCCATTCCTAGAAAAATATTTTACTGCACATACCTTATCTGCAGGAAAACCTGCACGCCATTCCCCCTCTGAAGTACCTCACTCCTCAGAATGTGTGAGAACAGCAAATGGATCTTAGTTACGTCTGCTAAGATCATAGAAAAACGCAGGCAGATTCTTCTTCCAAATACTGCCTGAGATAAACAGCACACTCCGGTGCCATTTAAAAATAACAAACTTTTGATTGAAGAATAAACTAAGTAGAAAGCACCACAGACTCTCACGACCTCCTATCTATGTTGAGGCTTGCAAGAGAATGACTGAATATGGCAGTTAGGGGAGGAGCTATATAGCAGCTTTGCTGTGGGTGGACTCTTGCAGCTTCCTGTTGGGAAGGAGAATATATTCCATAAGTAATGGATGATCCGTGGACTGGATACACTTAACAAGAGAAATTAGTAATTTTGATGTGTTTTTTGCAGTTTTTCTTTTCTTTTATAGCTTATATATTATCATTAAGGATTGTTTATATTAAAAATAAAGTGTTGTTAGCAAGAGACAATTCACATAAGATCCCAGTGGAGAGGAACTTTGGACATTCAGAGACTCATTACAATTCTCTACTGGGCATCCTACAGAAACAGTATATGCATGGGAAATGCTGTTGTTTGAAGTAGAACCTATGTGCTCCAACCAGCTAGATTGTTCTCTTTTTGTTTTGTTATGCTTCTTGTTGTTCTTTCTTTTTAGTTTTCTCTCTGTAAAAACTCAATAAATACTAATAAATAAATAAAAAAAAAAAGAAGGTTTATATGACTTAAAATTAAATACTCTTGAGGATTCTCAAAAGTAATGATAAATACTATTAATCGCCACTAGATGGTAGTAGACAACAGGAATTCCCTGTCAAATTTAAAGGAACATGAAATCCAAAATTTTTCTTTCATGATTTAGGTAGAACATAAATTTTTTAACAACTTTCCAGTTTACTTCTATTATCCAAGTTCCTTCATTCTCTTGGTATCATTTGTTGAAGGAGCAGCAATGCACTACTGTTTTTTTACTAAACACATGGGTGAGCCAATGACAATAGATACATATGTGCAGCCACCAATCTGCAGCTAGAACCTAGGTTCTTTGCTGCTCCTGAGCTTTCCTAGATAAACCTTTCAGCAAAGTATAACAAGAGAAGGAAGCAAATTAAATAATAGAAGTACATTTGGAAGATGTTTAAAATTGTATGCTCTGTCTAAATCATGAAAGAAAAAAAAGTGGGTTTCATGTCCCTTTAAGAATGTAGAAAATAAATTATGGGAAAAAGAAATTAACTCCTTCCATAACACAGCGCTACACAAGAGTAACCACCACTCTGTTCTGTAGAGATTCTAGAGAAAACTATGTTTGAGTGATTATAACAAAGGAAGCCCCAGACTGTTACATATTTACTTAAAATACAGAATACTATGGGCTACCTGACCCTAAAAACAGATAAAATAAAGTATAAAACCCAACAAAACAAAATGTGTGCAGAAACAATATAAAACCATATACAGGGCTCATAAGAAGAACCCAGAAGCTGAGATAAAGAGAAATACTGCACCAGACAAAGGAGATCCTTTCCAACTTTCCAAGGTGCAGAGCAGCAGCGCGCCAAACTACTCTGTTCATGGCGGGAAAAAGCAAGTTTAAAGTGCGTCCCAAGAAAAATAATGGCATCCTACACATGGGCAAGAAAACCATACATGAGAGCCCCTTGCTTGCTTTAGAGGAAAAGCAACTATCTTCTGATAGAACACCCCCGCTTCCAAAAATGGGAACAGAAAATACGCTTCAATAAAAGCGCGACACGCTGTATGCTGCAGATGCGGCAGAATATACTAAGTATTACGCCAAGGCCGCTTAATTCCGCCATCTGACTGCCCCATATAGGATGGATAATGCGATGGATGCGGAAATGTGCAGCAACTTAAGGGGGAACCGCTAACCAACAACTCCTATCACTGTACCACCATCTAAACCCACTCCGAAATATAAACAGTGGGACAAAAACTGTGGGCAGAATTAAAAGTTTAAAACCTCATATAGTGAAGGGAATGAACTGCGTAGTGTCCCCCAGCTGCTGAGTTAACAGGTTGAAACCAAAGAGCGGTGTACATATAACCGCAAGACTAAACCTGAGGCCTCTTACTGAGGACGACAAAAACGGCCATAATCTAGACCGCATAAATCTGCCTCACAGCAAGTGTCCGACAACATGGACACCTCGAGAGGCTGCCGGCATTAAGCTGCGCAAAAAATTAAACTGTCTAGTACTGACGCAGCATCTGCAATACTGCAGGCAGAATCAGATTATTCTCTATAGCGATTCAACTCAGGACACGTTTTATTTTCTGCTAAGGCCAATTAGGGAGTGTGCAACCAATGAATTTGTGGATTAGAGCTGTGTCTGCACTTCCACTTTTAACAGGAATGGGTAAGCCCACAATATTCAGAATTAAATTACAGGAAAAGGGAACAAAATAAATAATGAAAGTATATTGCAACGTTTTTTTTAACTACATATAAGTAAGTGTAGTAAAATTAATGTAACAAAGTTTAATAAAAAGTTCATACAAAGGGGCCAAATTATGCCCCTGCTTCAGACTCGCCAGAAACAGCACTTATAAAGCAGCTCTGAGGCTGCGGACATCAATCTGCCCAATCCTATACGATCAGGCTGATGGACACCCCCTGCTAGCGGCGGATTGTTTGCAAATCTGCAGAGGGCGGCATTGCACAAGCATTTCACAAGAACTGCTTGTGCAGTGATAAATGCCGACAGTGTATGCTGGGCGGCTCATGTCAGACTGATGATAAATCGGCCCCATAGTTTGTAATAGACTGAAGACCTTTGCAAACAGTTGTGCTATCATTTGTTACAAATCTTTGTTCAAGTTTTTATTTATATTGTGTTTTTAAGCAGCATTAACTGCTTTTTTAAACAAATATTTAGCACTTTTAAATGCTTCACCATCGCCAGTCCAATAAGCTGCCGCTTTAACGTACGTAGCCGTCTTATTTCCAAAGGTTTGTTGTTATGAATTTAGACTATGATGGAATACGTACTTCTTCACCAAAACTAAGATAAGAAGTAACTGTATCAGCATAATTATCTAAACCATAGTTACTATTACAGAATATACTCCAATCGGTGGATTCAAAACAGTCCTTTAGTTTCTCAATATTATCTGCTGTCTATAATAGCACTGATTTTGCCCCAGGTTCGATGGATTCTAAGGTTTGCTTATTTGCTGGAACAAGATAAATAAGAAAATGGTCAGAATTGCCAAAAGGAGCACGAGAAATAGCCTAGTACGCATCTTTAATTAAGCAACAGCAATGATCCAAAATCTTTCCTTCATGCGTAGGACATTTAATTAGTTGTTTGTGTTTTGGAAGTTCAGTGCTCAGATTAGACTGATTAAAATTACCCACAATAATGATAGCAGCGTTTGGATATTTCCATTCCACTTCTACAATCTGGCAAGTTAAATGTTTTTGTGCCAAACAAACCTTAGCAGAGGGAGGAATATACACTGAAACCAGGATTATCAAAGAAAATTGAATTATTTTAAAAGACCTGCAATTCTTTCTTGCTGTAATTTGAAATATTTAATAAAAATATTTAAAAAATGAAAGTGACAACAAAAATATACACTATGACAACAAAAACATATTTTCTTTTTTTTAGGATATAGGAAAAAAAGCAATTTTAAACAACTTTCTAATTTACTTCTATTATTTAATTTGCTTCATTCTCTTGATATCCTTTGCTGAAAAGAATATCTAGATAGGCTTAGTAGCTGCTGAATGGTGGCTGCACAATGATGCCTTGTGTGATTGGCTCACTCATGTGCATTGCTATTTCTTCAAAAACAGATATCTAAAGAATAAAGCAAACTAGATAATAGAAGTAAATTGGAATGTTGTTTAAAATTGCATTCTATATCTGAATCATGAAAGACAAAATTTGGGCTTATTGTCCCTTTAACAACCATACACCCTAAATACATGGCCAGCTTAGTTAGGAGGGTGATATTAGAGGCTAGTCGTGACCCCTCGCAACTCCAAGGAATCTCCTTTCCTTTTAGCGAACACATGTGCCTCTTACTACCCAAAAGCGGCAAATTAACCATTATAATATGTATAAAGTTGAAGTCATGCAGTAAGGTAAGGTTGAGCCTGCTTCCTGCCAAGTCATGTCAGCACCCTACACCATCCACCACCCCAGAATCCTGTTCATAGCTGATATTAATTCCCCCACCCTTAGGGTTCCCTTTCCCTCATCCCTTCACTGAAAATTGAACAACACATTTTTGGAGATATTGTATTTCTTTGGTATCTTTCATCACTGCTAATTTGGCTTTTGCAATAAAGAATATTCCCAGATTCTGTAACGTTATACTTTTTCATAACTGCTACCACCCCCTAAAGAATGGTTAAAGTTTATAAGCCAGTTACATTAAATTAAACTGAAATTATTACAATTATGTATCTATAAAGCAAATGAAAAGCAGATAGATATCCATAATTGTAAAAGTTGAAACACTGCATATAATTTTGTAAAATTTCAGCTACTTTCCACTCTGATTGAGCCTGTGAGTGCTTTTTGCAAGCTTTGTGCAGATTGCAAGAAAGTACAAAGCTTTTAGAGATAGCCAAGAATCTAATATCACTCCTTGTTAAATGCCATCCAAATAGTCAGTAGTTGTAATACTGAAGAAATGTGCAGCACTGTCACTAATTGCTCACACCTTTAATGTACTGTGGAACTGAAGTGTATTTCTATGAAGTAAATGCTACATTAATATTGGAAATGTATGTAAAAGATATTGGAGTGATTGTTGTATAAAGCTGCATCATCTGTATCCAAGCAAGTATTCTATTAATTTTGGAGATAGTTTTTCAATTTGAGGTGCAGCTTTGCACAACTTTTGCATATTTTTGTAAACCCCTCAGCACTTTAGTAAATACATTCCATGTTCAATAGTATTAGGATTATTTTTCTTTAACGGTTAAAGCCTCAAAAAATAAAGAAAATAATAAAAAAAACATATATGTATATGTGTGTGCGTGTGTGTGTGCCTTCAATCAAATACACAGATACAAATAAGGGTAACAAAGGCTCTTAGTAAATTCCCTAAACACATACAAAACACATAAATGGACTGCACTCCCAAACTGGACTGGGTACACATCCCATGACCCTGCAAAACTCACAGCCCTGGGTGCTCACCAGCACTCACAGACAGCTGCACAGCTTTCAGGGACTCAGGTAGTTAACAACAGCCAAGCCTAAGTAAGTGTAAAGCCTATAGGAAAAATTACAAAACAAAACTATTAAAATAACACATAGAATGTATAGGCATGCATTGTGTGGCTGTAGGTTAGGGACCCAGGGAGGAAGAGAAAATTGATGTGGTCCTGGATCTATCACCATTTGGCCAAATGCTGTGACTAACTCTTCCATTTTGCTTTAAGCTGTGTGCTTGCAAGAGAGTTCCAGACTTTCTATTCGTTAGGTTAATAATTTTGTTTTGTTATTTTCCCATAGGCTTTGCACCCAGTGTTGGCTGGGTTTAACTGCCTAAGTCCCTAAAAGCTGTGCAGATGTCTGAGTGTTGGTGGGCACCTAGGACTGTGAGTTTTTACAGGGTCATGGGATGTGCAACAAGTCCAGTTTGAGAGTGCAGCCCATTTCCGTGTTTTGTATGTGTTTAGGGAAATTACAGAGACCCTGTGTTACACTTGTTTGTATTTCAGAGTGTTTGGTTGAAGGCAAACATTGTTTTACCCAAAGAGAAAGCCCTCTGGGTAAAACATAATTAATTGGGTTTAACTTACATATGTAATCTCCTTTGCAGTTTTAATCCTTCACCTCCTTTTATGATCTTATGTGGACTTGTCTTCTTAATAAACTCTGTTTTTATTACACAATGCATACTGGAATGACCTGTGCTATCTTTCTTTCAACGATTTTATATATTGCAGTTTTTCGAATATAAGTAACTACATTAAATGTGTGACCTCATTTTAAAGTTATATTTTGAGATCTCAGGCTTGTTTTAATAGTTCACTTCTTTGTAGTGTAGAAAGACACAGAACCAGAAAAATACTTTTTAATAAATTCTTCTTTAACAATGTGAAATAGCTGTATGATATCCCTAGGGTGATATTTTAAAGACAGGTTTAGGGTATGTGGTCTATCCAATGTTACATCAGTAGAAAATTGACCATCCTTTAAAGTTATAAACAAATCCTTAATGTAGACTTTGCGGGCAATAGGACTGAGTAACTATCAATTTGCAATAAATAATATAATCTTTGTGGATGACTTGCATGTTGTTTTTTGACACACACCTATAGTTTGTGTTAGGTCAGCAACATCTTCTTTAGATGGAAGGCCCCATAAGTCAGAGTTGGCCCTGTGGGTTTGGTCCATATAAGAGTGCGTCTCCAGATACCAAGGAATCTGTGCTTGAAGAGCTGATGCTGGGGACAGTTTAAAATTTGTGTCCACCAGAAGGCACCAAATATATTTTAAATAGAAAGCAAGATAAGAAAGACACCTACCAGATATTTTTAGAAGTAGATCACAGGTTTAAATAAAAAAAGTGTCAGAAACAAAAGACTCCAAATGATCCTTGATGGATCTTGAAATCTAGAAGATCAATATAAAAACAAAGAGGGTGCCACAATATTGTATTACCACCTACAATCCAACTTGTGTTGTGAATATGAATAAAGAAACCATTCAAAAAAGGGTCTGCACCTAGTCTCAAGGTGTTAAATCCAACGTGCTGGGATCCTGATAACCTCCCAGCTGACTATTCTCTGGTTCAAAAGTTCTCAGTATTTTCCAACTACCTCAAAGCTAGTAATTACATTCAAAGTTCTTAAAGGAGCTATATTCAAAGCCACTACTATACATAAATAGTCTCTTATGATTGATATATAACCATTGGTAAAATGGTATAAACTAAGTATACATGTATCAGCACATACTGTATATGCAAACGTAAAAATTCTAAATCAATATGTAAAGTTAACAAAAAACACTTGATTTTAATAAAAAGTTTCCAAACAATGCATTTCTAAGCCTGTACATGAGTCTACTTTGCAGCCTGTATTGCTAGATAAATTTCTGCAAACCCAAGTCCAATGAAATGTGAATTTGAGATGGACTGCTGTGCATTTCAAATTCCTTTCACATCCTTTAAAACACAGTTTGCTTTGCTGCCTTAATTTCCATTTCTTGGCATCTGATACCTATACTACTGAGGGAATTAATTTTTTGAAATATGCAGATCTGTGCAACAATCATAGAGGTTATTTTTAGTTTAAGGTTTTAGTAACCTCTGCCTCAAATGAAGATGAACATTTTATAAAGGTGATATGTTAAAATATTACAATATTTTAATACCGTGATTTAATCACACAATTAATGTGTATTTATTGTTTAAATAATAAAAGTTGCAAAACCTGGTTGTTTTATAGTCTCTCAATGCTGTTGTGATATATTCAGACAGACGTTTTTCCATTAGTGCCACTCTGATCCAGGCCCTGCCCTGCAATAGAACGAGCAAAAGAACCGTTAACATGTTAAGTATATACTTTGTATATACACACAAGGAAACCACTTTTACATCATATTACTATTATTTCCAAGCGTATTTAGGAGGTTGGTTGAAAGACAGAGAAGTACTTTGACATAGGTAACAAGTAGTAGTTGTTCTTTAATTGTTATGGCTCTATTTAAGGGCATGAAACACGTTGAGATAAAAATGTACAAAGATAATCGTGATTAGTTAAAAAAAAACCTGAAATATTTATTACTTATTTTGACCCCTTATTTCTGTACTTTAAAGAATGAGATTTTTCCATGCCCTGTCAGAATCAGAAGTGCATACTCAGGAGTTTGTTTGACTGCTCGCAGAAAATAATCTAAAAAACAAATATTGGTATATACTATGCATATAAAAGAAAATGTGATTTATGTCCTTTTAAATATTTTAGATACTTATTATCAGTTCCTCATTTTTTGTTTATAATCTTCTCTATTACTTCTCCATTTTCACCCTTTAAAATTCAGTTCCTAGTTCTATCATTTCTTTTTGGGGGGGATTTCAGTACCATTCTGTGCTGACAGCAGTCATCTTTTAACTAGGGATGTGCTACAGTCTGTGGCACTGGGATCTGATATGAAGAGATATCACATGAAGTAAAGCAATATGCATAAACAGATTTCTAAAAATATTTTAAGGAATAAAGAGAATTGCTTTACTTTAGAATTTGTACCATTTAACAGAAAACAGTTTATTTACAAAACATACTATTAACAGTCATTAATTTTTCCAAAAGACCATAAAAATACAGGAATTCTTGCACTATTGCAGTAAAGTTATAATGAAACATAAACCATCTCCTAATCAACCATTTTTAACTGTCCAGCTCTTATATTTTATCACTTTCCTATATATTACATTATTGCAGGACTCACAGAACTGAAGTGACAAAAAACTACTTTAGATCTATTGTCCTAATAGCCAGGAGCAATGCTTCCTAAGTTATCCTGGACTCCTAATGACACTCTGAGGGGCAGCAGAGGTGCAGTGGAGGAGCTTGGCTGCAGTGGGTCAAATTACTTTAAACAGGAGAATAGACACAGAAAACACTTAGTGCAGCTGATTTTACTGTGTGATTATGCACAACACTGGACTAGGTGAGCTGTTGGGGACAAATTGATTTTTGTATTATTTAGTATGACAGCAATTTTCATATTTTTGCACTTTGTGTAGGAAGTAATGTATGTTTAAAACTCAGCTAAAATTAGTATGCTGCAGACGATACAAGTGCTATAATATGAAGATTACTGTCAGACTAAATAATGCAAAGCTGCAAACAATAAATTATTTACAGTAGTAGCCAAGTAATACCCCCACTTTTACAAAAAATCAGCACAGCTCCTTATCTAGTGTGGAGGAGCTATTTGGAAGTGTTTTATTCTTCTGATTTGTGGCAGTTTAAACATTGATCACTCAGAGGAGGTGCAGCAAGGAGTTTCTGCCTAGACCTGCTCTGAGCGATCAAGCAGAGTAATTGCTGCACGCACAGTCTCACCAGCGGCTCTTCCCCAGTAACTTGTGTAACAAATGACCCAGCTCAGCTGCAGCCCTCCAAATCACCTGGAGGGGACATTTCCAGGGACAAAAAAAATTCAGGGACATACAACAAAATCCACTGTTGGCAACTATGATGTTATTGGTATATAAAGAGATACATATCTATTATAAACATGTGCTTTATTGATTAGGATGGAATGTCATAACAGCATGAGACTTATGTTTATGAAAAGCTTTAATTTATTTGTGGAACATTTGTTTAAGTATTTACATATTGAAATTATAAATATCCTGTTGGCAAAATTGTATTAAGAAGGTTTACATTTTCTGGGGGGGTTTTCAGCAAGGAAGGATAGTGCTAAAACAAAGGGTTGGCCCAAAGCATCATATGTTACTTCATAACTTACTATTTACAGAAGTTTTGTTTTTCCTTTTCAATGGTCAGAAAACCTCTTATTATTTTCTATCACCCCAAATAACCTTCTATTTTCCTATTGTCTGTTTTTTTTACACAATTGTATATTAGTTTATGCTTGTTTTGTTCTTATAGCGTATTTATTGTACCCTTGAGTAATAGGGCAGGATATGATTAAGATAGTGCTTTAAAAATGATTGATGCTCCTTAAAATGATAATCACTGTCCCTTTAATCAAAAGTGGTCATTTTTTTCTCACTCATACACACACACACACACACACACATATATATATATATATATATATACACACATACACACACACATATAATAATAAATATGTACAGATTATAAAATTGTACCTTGGCTCTTGAAGAGCTGACATTTTCCATGTTCTCAATGCTACAGATACAATTGTGTGACACCCTAGCGCAAGCAACTCGTATATAATCCCAAAAGCTTCGAGGACTTTCATATCCAAACCAGGTGATCTGACCTGAAAAGGAAAATTTAACAATCAAGTAAACAGCAAATAGTAGCAAACAAAAGGTGTGTGTTCTCACATTTTTAGTCCTCATCTAACATTTTTTATATAAAAAGTTTTATTATTCAGAAATTCTTTACAAAGAATAACAATAACAAGTAAATAATAAGCATTTCACAGAAGGTTAATGATGTGTTTTACTCACCAAAAATAAATACTGTTAACGTTTTTGGGCTTTGTGAGCATCTGTTTGTAAACGTATGCATCTTTTGCAATATATATATATATATATATATATATATATATATATATATATATATACACAGGTGGCCCTCGGTTTACAACGGTTCAATTTGCACTGTTTCAGAATAACAACCTTTTTTTTCAGTCATGTGACTGCTATTGAAAAGCATTGAGAAGCAGTGCATTGATTAAAAAAGCCAGTAGGTGGAGCTGTCCGCTTGTGTTGCAGCAAATATATGCAAGCCAAGCAAGCTGAAATTAATCAGTTTAACCAGACCTGAGCTATCGAGCAGATTTCAAAGGAACAAGATCTTCCTGTCTATAAATCAGCCCAGATTGGAATGCATAGAAAGAACTGTTTGCAGAAAAATGCTAGTAAAGTCTGTATTGTTTGATTCTTTTATTAGGTTTATAATGCTGTTTAGCAAAAGTTTTTGTTCATTTAACTTAGTTTAATTATATATTCTGTGTTGTGTGATTATTTTATTAGCATGTAAAGTCTTCATTTCAAAGCTTTAAAAAGAATGTATTAGGTGTTACTTATGACAATTTTGAGAGGGGCCTGGAACCTAACTCCCTCACTTCCCATTGACTTACATTATAAACTGGGTTTCAATTTACAACGGTTTCAATTTACAACCATTCCTTCTGGTACCTAACCCCGGCGTAAACTGAGGGCTACCTGTATATATATATATATATATATATATATATATACACATACACACATTTCTTTATAACAGAGCAACCAGTATAAATTTGTTTTTGCTTTTTTGTTTGAGTTGTTTTTTTTCTAGTAGCATTGGGAAGCATAAGCTCTAGGAGCACAGCCCCATTCTTTTGTTGAGGGGATATGAAACAGTGCCCCTTTAGTAAAACGAAATGTGTTGAATCATAAAAAGAGAGAGAGATTGTGTTTAAAAACAGCAAACAACTTACTTGTTTTCTTGCTAAATGAGCACTTAGAAATTACCAGGCTAACCACTGCCTGGAGCTAGATAAGAAAGCATACATTACATAGTTTTTACAGCAAATGTCCTCTACTGAGCATT
This sequence comes from Bombina bombina, assembly GCF_027579735.1. NCBI lineage: Eukaryota > Metazoa > Chordata > Amphibia > Anura > Bombinatoridae > Bombina > Bombina bombina. The sequence continues at coordinate 272,556,126 of NC_069503.1, forward strand.
AACTGACTACAGCTAGAGCAAATGTCTCCTAGCAACAATTTATTAAAGAAAAAGTTGCTTGTTTGTATTCACCCCTTGTGGTCTTTTGACAGGAAGTAATGGACCCTGCACAAAGTAAAAAAATAAATAAAAAAAAAATGTAAAATCCTTTTTAAAACGATGAATAATAAATAGTGCAATGATTTGTTTAAAAGTATAACCCTATGCTTAGTGCTTTTTTATAACAACAATGGAAAAGACTGTTTTATATAACTAACTCTATTCCCTCTGGGCCGGCATCTAAACTTACATTCTTGCTTTTCAAATAAAGATACCAAGAGAATGAAGAAAATGTGATAATAGGAGTAAATGAGAAAGTTGCTTAAAATTGCATGCTCTATCTGAATCATGAAAGAAAAAAATTGGGTTCAGTGTCCCTTTAAATATTACTGGCCCAGTAAACTGAAAAAAAGGCCCCTCAATTTAAAATGATTATGCCCCTCCCCTTTATACGGATGGGTATATATAGTTATAGCCCAATAAATAACTTATAGAAAAGGTGTACTTTTTATTGGATCACTTTGCGTTCAAAAATATACATATTGTCATTAAACAAACATATGGAAAGTTCACAGCTTCCCCAATTATAAGCAAATGCCCAATACAATAATTTTTGAAAAAACGCTTGAGTCACAGAAACCCCCCCAAAAAGGAATCAGTTTTGAAAAATCAGCCAAACTGAGTGTTGATTCTGTTTTTCTTTTCAATGGTATCCAATTTAATTATTTTTCCTAAATGCTTTATTTCTTGTTGAACTTTTCTGTTATATCCCAGTTAACAACAAACTGATAGTGACAATCTCAACTGATGATTTAATCAAATGTTGAATATATTAGTATAATAAGAGCAGACACCAGACCAGCACTGTACTTTTAATTAGAGAGTAATCTTTATTTTTCTATGGTTTATTTCCTGTCTTAACACAAAATAAGCAACTTCACAAGTAACATTTTCAAAGGCAATAAATAACATATATACGGCTAGATTACGAGTTTTGTGGTAAGGTGAAAAAACAGCATTATCAGGTTATAACGCTGCATTTTCACTACCGCTAAATGCCCTTTTAAGGACAATGCCCATCCAAATGCCCTGTTCAGGGCAATGGGGAGCTTAGGTTTTGGGTGGTGGATTTTACTGTTGGGGGGTTGTTTGTATTTTTTTTTTTTACAGGTAAAAGAGATGATTTCTTTGGGGCAATGCTTCCCAAAAGGCACTTTTAATGGCTATTGGTAGTTTAGTTTAGGCTAGGGTTTTTCTTTTTTGTGGAGGCTTTTTTATTTTGATAGGGCTATTAGATTAGGTGTAATTAGTTAAAATATCTTTTAATTTGTTTTTTATTTTGTGTATTTATGTATTTGTATTTAATTTAGTTAATTGTATTTAATTTAGGTAATTTATTTAATTGTAGTGTAGTGTTAGGTGTTAGTGTAACTTAGGTTAGGTTTTATTTTACAGGTAAATTTGTATTTATTTTAGCTAGGTAGTTATTAAATAGTTAATGACTATTTAGTAACTATTCTTCCTAGTTAAAATAAATACAAAGTTGCCTGTAAAATAAAAATAAACCCTAATCTAGATACAATGTAACTATTAGTTATATTGTAGCTACTTAGGGTCTATTTTACAGGTATTTAGTTTTAAATAGGAATTATTTAGGTAATGATAGTAATATTTATTTAGATTTATTTTAATTATATTTAAGTTAGGGGGTGTTAGTGTTAGACTTAGATTTGGGGGTTAATAAATATAGTATAGTGGCGGCGATGTTGGGGGCGGCAGATTAGGGGTTAATAAATGTAGGTAGGTGGCGGCAATGTTTGGGGCGGCAGATTAGTGGTTAATATTATTTAACTAGTGTTTGCAAGGCGGGAGTGCGGCGGTTTAGGGGTTAATATGTTTATTATAGTGGCGGCGATGTCCGGAGCGGCAGATTAGGGGTTAATAAGTATAATGTAGGTGTTGGCGATGTCGGGGGCGGCAGATTAGGGGTTAATAAGTGTAAGATTAGGGGTGTTTAGACTTGGGGTTCATGTTAGGGTGTTAGGTGTAAACATAAAATGTGTTTCCCCCATAGGAATCAGTGGGGCTACATTACTGAGCTTTACGCTGCTTTATTGCAGGTGTTAGACTTTTTATCATCCGGCTCTCCCCATTGATGTCTATGGGGAAATCGTGCACGAGCACGTACAACCAGCTCACAGCTGACTTAAGCAGCGCTGGTATTGGAGTGCGGGTAAGGAGCTCAATTTTGCTCTACACTCACTTCTTGCCTAATAACGCCGGGTTTATAAAAACCTGTAATACCAGCGTTGTAGGAAAGTGAACGGTGAGAATAAAGTGCAAGTTAGCAACGCACCCCTCTTACCGCAAAACTTGTAATCTGGCCGATAGTGATTTAGTTCCTTAAGTTTTAAACATGATCTATTTTTATGTCTTTAAAAAAATAGCCTTGTGGGGGGCGGAGCCGACTGAGCTACATAGCAGTCGCATGTTACTAGAGCTCCACTAAAAAGAGGCTTACTAACTTACTTATTACGACTAAAAAGCCTAAGAAATGGCTCAAAAGCTCTTAAACAAGGGGGTAAAACGCTTTGGCTCCTAAAAACCTTTAGGAAAAAGCAGAAGATTGGTCGTCGCCGACTACCGCCTGAGCAGTTTCGGAGCATCGGAGAGATAAAACAAAATCCTGGTAAGAGGCTCAGATAACCCATCTCTTAGCGAATCAACCTAACACACTGTGTAGCACGACCTAAGCCCAAACCAGCCTACAAGGAGGTTACAACAGAGGTTTGGGCCTGAGGTCCGAATTGAGGCCTGCATTAAAAAGGGCATAACTTCAACCTTAATTGGGGGACACCCCCAGAAATTAACAGCCTTAAACCAATTCACAGACCTTAAAGTTTCAGTTGCTACAGAAGCGTAAAACCTCCATTTTCTTTTGCATTCTTCAGCTCAAAAGCTACAATATGCAGCCGCATTAACCACTTATAACGAGTGCAGTAACTCCCAGCACAGAGCAGCAAAGCCCCCCACAACCTGTCCCTTAACATTAAGAGAGGCTTCCCCGACCCTGTTGGTAAAGCTCAAAGTGATACTGGCAAGGAGAAGTTTGGGGGAGAGATTTAAAGGGACATATACCTTGTAGCAGAGAACCATAATCCAATATATAAGAGTAATTAAACTTGATTAAAGCTGCTAGACTCTCTCAGCGCTGCATGGCAGTGGGTACTATGAGATGATTCATTGAGCAAATGGACCGCGGCAATTAGTTTGCATTACAGGAGGGGAACCATATCTCGCACAGGCAAGCATACCACATGACGTAAAGCATTATTATAGGGATTTCACTTCAACGACATCAGCAACTCTCCGCAACTAACCACACCAAATAAAGAACTACTTGTTCACATAAAGGCTTTATTTCAAGAAGAGCTTAAAACAGCTTTAAAAGACCTAAAACAAGAGATAATTGACATCGGAGGATGCACCACTGAACTGGAGGAGAAGCTAGATGATGTGGTAAAGGAAATACCTAACATACACAATATCTTAAGGGACCAAGAATTCTAAATACAGACATTAGAGGAACAGGTCGAGAGCCTTGAAAATCGATTCAGGCAATATAATATTTGCATATGAAACTTAGCAGAAAGCTACACCAACCTCCCTGAAACACTGCTGAAAATTTTCCATCAACTTCTCCCAGATGTGGATAATACAATGTTCCTAATGGACAGAGCACATAGGGCTCTTTCTAGACCACCACAGCCTTCCCTTGCTAGAGATGTCATAGTTAAGCTCCACTATTATCACATTAAAGAACAACTCATGAAAGCAGCACGACTCTCCTCCACATTGTCGTTCAAATCTATACAGACCTTGCTCTGGTCACACTCCACAGACGGAGAGAATACAAACCCATCCTCATGATTCTCAACAACTCCCAGATCAAATACAGATGGAACTTTCCTTTCCGTTTGGTCTTTAATCATCAGAATGCCACCTACTCCTGCACAATGCTTGAGGAAGGACATAGATTACTGAAGAAACTTAATCTAGCTCCGGACCAGCAAGTACAGCTGCCCCTCCCCAGACTACAAAGGAAATCTTTTCAACAAGAATGGACACCTGTGACCAGACGACAAAAGTCAAAAAATTACTCCAGAGATCCTAAAACACTGGAGTTGGCTGCGCAGACTCAAGAAGAAGAAAGCTCACCTACCTGACTTAAGTATTCTTTCCTTCATTTACTTAACACTTCACTACTGTAGATGAGCAGTGCTCAGAATGAGGGTTGATAACTTTGTTTATTAACTACCTTCAAGGTATGACTGATTGCTGTAAGTCATTGCAAACTTATTAGTGTTTTAAAAATTGTCTATTATGGCACCCATTCTTCCACACAGGTGGAAGACATTTTTCTCTCTCCTCTCCCCCGCCTCACCTACCTTACCCCCCCTCCCTTTCCACCCCAAAATCCTATCAACCTTTCTGATAATGGCAATACTATTGAACAGTTGTATGTTACTGTCTTACTAGGTAACAAGATCAGGTTTCCTCATAGAAAAGGTTGTTTTGAATTGCCGTGATTCAATTGTTATAGTTGATAAACTGTTATTTATGTTTAATTTGTCACAAAAGATTTTCTGCATAACTTTTTTTGTTAGCATACATATTTGCTCACTGTGTAACATAACTCTCAGAATGACCCTTAGTGTAAGAAAGAAGTCTTTACTACCCCAGATACAAATCTCTAGAAAGATACATCTCTTCGCTCAGGCTATCCAGCTACAAACTCCTGAAGTAATAACCACTGTAACTATAGCATAAATAAGCATTACTTCGCCTATTATACATGGGGCCCATTAAAATTATATCGCATCATGTGAGAGGCCTACATTCCAATGTAAAACGTAAAAAAGCAATCACTGAGTACAAATCCCTAAACGCACATATTTTACTACTACAGGAAACGCATTTCACTAAAGCAAACACACCCAAATACTGGGACACATCATTCCCTCAACAATATCATGCTGTGAGCACCAAAAAACACAGAGAAGTTTCCATATTACTTCACACATCCCTTAATTTCAAGGAAGAGGAAATAATCACGGACAAAGAGGGGCGATATATCATTATTAAGGGCCATATACACAACACCCCCATTATCCTTTGTAACATTTATGCTCCGAGAATCAGTCATCCTTCATTTCCAAAATTAGTAAACAGCTTACCCTATGGAAGAAATATCAACTGATAATTGGAGGGGACTTCAATGTGACCCTTAATAACCAACTTGACAGATCTAAACTAACCACACTAGGAACTCAGAGACCAGAACGTAACCACAAACTATTAGGTGACTTTGTACTTGACCATAATCTAAATAGACGCTTGGAGGACCAAGAATAAAAAAAACTAGAGATTACACATACTATTCATCAGAATATAAATCATACTCAAGGATTGATTACATTTTTTTAAGCCAAACACTAATCCCATTACTAACCCAAGCACATATACACCCGTGCCCTGCACTTAGAACTTGCTGGTATAGTTTCTACACCTACAATGTGTCTAGGGCCAATGTATGTTAATTACATAGCAAACATGAAAGGTCGCATATTTAGTTTGCCCAAGGAATATGTGGGGGAAACAGATTGTAGAAATGCTACCTTAACATTTAATATGGAACTTAACTAAGCACCATTCGATACAGTAACTGCTGATTGTAACAGTTTGTGTTTTTTCAACATTAAAAGCTTTGTGTACCCCTAGGTGTGCCTGTCTTGAACAGACAGACAATGATGAATGGACCTGTCAAAATCAGTTATATAACAATATGAGATGGTTTCAACTATGGCTGGGAAAGATGGTAAGATTATTCCAATGGTCCTTAAACAAGGTATAAGTGAGAATTATTCTCATCTGCAGATAAAGCCTGGATGTGGTTTTCTGCCTGGACAGGTTGGGGAATTGAGCTAGCAAATAGAATTAACACATATGCTAGTATTATGGATGGGATTATTAATCAGACTACAAGTTCTACACATGAGTAAAGTAAAAGAGTTACAACAAAGATCTAGAGATATAGCTAAGGAAGGATGGGATCCCTTGGAACCTGATTTAACAATATGCTTACAAATCTTTTAAAACCCATAGTGGTAGTGATAGAAGTAATTCTAATGTGCCTAATTGTTTAGAAATTGTTAATGATTTGTCTTTCTCATTGCAGAAAAAGATGAAGATACCGATTGTTTAGGGTGATGTTACAACAGCCACAGAGATGACCGACTGATAACCTAGTTCAGCTACCTGCCTTCCCTGCAGACCCTCCAGTCATTTTAGGAGACAGGTGGAAGATCTCATCTCTGCGAGGGGGTCCCACAATTGCACCTCATCAGCTTTGGGCCTACTACAGGATTTGGACCTAGGCCTGTGAAGGGATGCAGTTCTGGCTGCTGTTGTTATCTGTTTAGATAGAGATAGCATATTTTGTGTTTGCGTGTTACCAATAAAGATGTGTGAATGCTTAGAGGAAATGATAACTATGTAGGCAGCTCTGGAATGGAGGCTCAGCATCCCACTGTCTATGCAGCTTATCTGTATACTCAGTGATATACAGTCTGTCTAAGGGGTCATTTCCAGATAGGAAGGCTGTTAGTCAAGTGAGAGACACAAAGTAATAATGGTGTGATAATAAACGCAAGGTAATAGATAAATACATGTGATAATAAAATTATCAAAAGGGTGAGAAATGTTAAGGAAAAATATTTTTTAATTCTGTATATTTTCCTTATGTGTGCCCCTGACAAATGCCTTTGTACTTTTAAAAGTAAAAGTAATGTCCTTTCTTGTCAGTTCATCTATTTTCTGCTGTGTATGCAAAGTAAGTCTATTCAGCTACAGTTTCACCCAAAGTTTGTATGGACAAGATAAGAAAAGACCACAAGGTGCTTACATGTGAAGATTCTCAGAAGCACTACACATGGGCTATAAAAAGAGACATTATTCTTATCTGATGTGCGCGCCACACTCTGTATTACTGTAAAGTGACCTGTTGTCATGTTGTTGTTATTTTGTTTAATTGTACAATTATAACCTTATTAATTTGGAACAGCTGTCTGATGTTAATTTTTTCTTCAACAAAAATAAATAAATAAATAAATATAACCTTGTGTATCAACTGTATAAATGTGCAAAATATTATAGCTTATTAAAGTAGTATGAAAGCCATGAATGACTCAGTAGAATCTTACCTCAAATAATCAATAGTATAACGCAATGAGAATCTAAAAGAGAGACTTTAAGAGTTTTAAATAGAGCACTTTGGAAAGGATGGATAGCAGTAATGTGGAATAATAAAATATAAAGTTTAATGCTTTGCATAAAACAACAATAGAATAGCTGAACAAATAAATAATTGCAAACAATAAAACTTTCTTTCTGGTTTCTAGAATCTTTCTCTTAAGTGTACTCAGTATATACAGGGAAGAAGACTAACATTTTATTTGGAGTATTGGTATGGTTCTGACCAGGTGCAAAAAAGTATAGATAGATAGATATAGTTAAAGGTGAATTGTATAAACTTGGCAGTGGGAGCTGCCATGTGGTTTTACCAATATTTGTAAAAGCCTAATATGGTTCCCCTTCTCCAGGTTTTTGCATAAAAGGGCACAAAATCAATCCTACAATTTGGCAATCTGGTCAAATAATCATTATGTCCTGCCAGTAAAACTAAATCCAAGAACCAAATGCCTTTAAGCTAGGCAGATGATACAAATTTTATCTATGACTTATTCTTAGGTAGAATAAGTCTCAAATGTCTCCACTTTCATCTGGTCCCAAGGCACATGACAAATTTACCATGGGGAATGAGACCTTGCGTATTCCAGGGAAAACAGTGTGCTAAAGAATGTGAAAGAAGTTATATATTTATAGCAATAATCAGCCAACTGCTTTAACCATAAATACATGCTAAAATGAGTAACAACTGCACACTAGATCCCTAACTAGCTGTCCTACAACACATGGTATTATACTATTAGGAGTGGGGTTGCCTAAAGAACTGACAGCAAGACTTAAGAAATGGGATTCGGGGGAGTATGAAGCTAAATGTGCCCTTCTTCCAACACTTAAAATTTCTGAGAGTGGGTATCAGTTATTAGAGGTAAAATGTGTCTTCTATAACTACAGAGATTTGGTCTTCTATGGAATCTTGTATAAAGCAGTTATATTTACCAAATTTAGCACACAAAAAAAGTTCAAATGGCTTACGACATGAGATGCATTATAATAAACAGAAAAAAAGACAAATTATTGTAAAATGTACAGAAGCTGACAAAGTAATGTCAGCACCACAATCAGCTGAAGAGTTACTGAACAAAAATGTGTTTTTTTTAGCTGTCAAAATAGTACATCAGTATAGAGAGAGGAAAGATAAATGGAAGGTTACCCTGCAGCACATAAGACCTGTAATAAAATGTTCTTACTGGGACCTGAACAAGTGGAACGATTTTATGCAATGATTAGGATTATGACAGTGGAGTATGGGATGGTTGACAGACATGGTAATTACAGCCTGCACAATGATGGGCTCATCTGAACATCACATGACAGTTTAATAGACAAGAAAACATTGCAAATCCTGAAGATGAACAAAATTCTCCATTGTATGCATGAAAGAATATACATAGACTGAGAGAAGAGAACAGCAGTATATTGTTACTCCTGGCTAAAACACCAGATGCTCACTCAAGAGTATTACGCATCAGCTCTGCACAGGCATGATTGCTTTTGTCAGGAACAACATGGGTCTTCTTTTCCGACTAAATTATCATTAGCCTTAAAATCCTACTTAATATTATCGGGACTTGATGTTCCTTTAAAAATAAAGGTTGAATATTACTTAAAGGAACATAAAAGTGCAAAAATAATATGCCAAAATATGTTACATTTTCTTATTGCATGGTTAAAGGTAAAGTAAACCCCAAAATTTTATTTTATGATTCAGATAGAACATAACATTTTAAACAACTTTCCAATTTAATTCTATTATCAAATTTTCTTCATTCTCTTGTTATCCATTGCTGGAGGGACAGCAGTGTACAACTGACAGGAAGTTGAAAATATCTATTTAGCCAATCACAAGAGACAAATGTGTGCTCACCAATTAGCAGCAGCTCCCACTAGTGTATGATATGTGCATATTCATTTTTTAACAAGGGATACTAAGAGAACAAAGCACATTTCAAAATAGAAGTTAATTTAAAAGTGTCTTAAAATGACATGCTCTATCTGAATCATGCAAGTTTAATTTTGACTTTCCTAACCCTTTAATACACCCATCTTCACTATCTTTTGTGCCTCCACCTGGGAGGTTCAAGGGGGGAAAAGCCCCACCATGTAAACCTCATTCCCCAAGGCTCACTTGTGATAGATGCCAGATTATCGGCAGGGCACCTTCCTTGAACTCCCCAGTGTAGATGGGGGAATTACAGTACATCAGGCTTTACAGCCAGTTGGGTAATGTCCGTTTTACCCAGGTAATCCTAGGATTTCTTACTTTACCCGTAATAGTGCAATACTTAAAACTAGCTGAACACATATGGTGAGCCAATGACAAGAGGCAGATGTAATAACCACCAATCACAAGCCAGGTCCTAGTAGTATATTGTTGTTCCTGAGCCTATCTATATATGCTTTTCAGAAAGGATACCAAGAGAACAAAGTAAATTTCGTAATTGAAGAAAATTGAAAAATCTCTTAAAATGTCATGCTCTAACTGAACCATTGAAGTTTAATTGTGAGGCTCACTTCCTTAAAAGGAAACAGGTGTATTGGATAGATCATGAAGTTTTAAACAACTTTCCAATTTACTTCTATTATCAATTTTGCTTAGTTCTCTTTGTATCATTTCTTAAAAAGAGTAATGCTGGGTGAGCTCAGAAGGTGCATGTGTCTTTAGTTATCTGGCAGCCGTGATCACAACATTGTTTATAGCAAATTTGATAATCAAAGTAAATTAAGTTATTTAAAATTGCATGCTCTATCTGAATTATGAAAGTTTAATTTTGACTTTACTGTCCCTTTAACTTTCATGGCTAAAAACTATATAAATATGTTCCATTTGAAATGTGCTATAGAATACTAAAATAGATCATTAGTATGTTAAATCAAATTATTCTGCACTTACATTTCAGCTGCAATTCACTAGTTCTTTCAAAAGGGGAAAAAAAGGATTATGATTTTTAAATCGCAACAGCTGGCTCGTACAAGGACTGCTTAAGCATGAATAATGTATCAAACTAATAATTTAGTCCAATTCTGAATTTTGTTATTTACAACTTTCAGAGCTTGCAGAAAGATTATTATTTTACAAAGTCCCATTATTTGATACAAGGTTTAAATAACAGAAGATTGCATTTAGAAGAGGTATCCTTGACACAGCATATCACAGTATGAAACAGTTCCTATGCTATAGCATCTATATACTAGAACATTTGGACCTCCACCCTTTTGACAAGTACTTGAAAAATGTTGTAAAGGCAATAACACACATACAGGGAGTGCAGAATTATTAGGCAAATGAGTATTTTGACCACATCATCCTCTTTATGTATGTTGTCTTACTCCAAGCTGTATAGGCTCGAAAGCCTACTACCAATTAAGCATATTAGGTGATGTGCATCTCTGTAATGAGAAGGGGTGTGGTCTAATGACATCAACACCCTATATCAGGTGTGCATAATTATTAGGCAACTTCCTTTCCTTTGGCAAAATGGGTCAAAAGAAGGACTTGACAGGCTCAGAAAAGTCAAAAATAGTGAGATATCTTGCAGAGGGATGCAGCACTCTTAAAATTGCAAAGCTTCTGAAGCGTGATCATGGAACAATCAAGCGTTTCATTCAAAATAGTCAACAGGGTCGCAAGAAGCGTGTGGAAAAACCAAGGCGCAAAATAACTGCCCATGAACTGAGAAAAGTCAAGCGTGCAGCTGCCAAGATGCCACTTGCCACCAGTTTGGCCATATTTCAGAGCTGCAACATCACTGGAGTGCCCAAAAGCACAAGTGTGCAATACTCAGAGACATGGCCAAGGTAAGAAAGGCTGAAAGACGACCACCACTGAACAAGACACACAAGCTGAAACGTCAAGACTGGGCCAAGAAATATCTCAAGACTGATTTTTCTAAGGTTTTATGGACTGATGAAATGAGAGTGAGTCTTGATGGGCCAGATGGATGGGCCCGTGGCTGGATTGGTAAAGGGCAGAGAGCTCCAGTCCGACTCAGACGCCAGCAAGGTGGAGGTGGAGTACTGGTTTGGGCTGGTATCATCAAAGATGAGCTTGTGGGGCCTTTTCGGGTTGAGGATGGAGTCAAGCTCAACTCCCAGTCCTACTGCCAGTTTCTGGAAGACACCTTCTTCAAGCAGTGGTACAGGAAGAAGTCTGCATCCTTCAAGAAAAACATGATTTTCATGCAGGACAATGCTCCATCACACGCGTCCAAGTACTCCACAGCGTGGCTGGCAAGAAAGGGTATAAAAGAAGAAAATCTAATGACATGGCGTCCTTGTTCACCTGATCTGAACCCCATTGAGAACCTGTGGTCCATCATCAAATGTGAGATTTACAAGGAGGGAAAACAGTACACCTCTCTGAACAGTGTCTGGGAGGCTGTGGTTGCTGCTGCACGCAATGTTGATGGTGAACAGATCAAAACACTGACAGAATCCATGGATGGCAGGCTTTTGAGTGTCCTTGCAAAGAAAGGTGGTTATATTGGTCACTGATTTGTTTTTGTTTTGTTTTTGAATGTCAGAAATGTATATTTGTGAATGTTGAGATGTTATATTGGTTTCACTGGTAAAAATAAATAATTGAAATGGTATATATTTGTTTTTTGTTAAGTTGCCTAATAATTATGCACAGTAATAGTCACCTGCACACACAGATATCCCCCTAAAATAGCTATAACTAAAAACAAACTAAAAACTACTTCCAAAACTATTCAGCTTTGATATTAATGAGTTTTTTGGGTTCATTGAGAACATGGTTGTTGTTCAATAATAAAATTAATCCTCAAAAATACAACTTGCCTAATAATTCTGCACTCCCTGTATAAAACACAGAAACATCCATATAAACTCAAACATAGACACACAGACATTCTTACATATAAACACACACTTACATAGAAACAGAGAGACACACACACAGAAATACACACACACAAACAATTACATAAACACAGAAACACCCATACAAATTCAAACAAACATTCTTACATATAAACACACCAACACTTACATAGAAACAGAGACACCCACCCACAGAAATACACAGAAACACACACACAAATAATTAAACACGGAAACACTAGTGGCTAGCAGTGAAATACACAAATCACAAATACTGTCACCTTTAGATAGGCATTTGTCCCTATTTGTTGATTAGCTACTGGCTAGAAGTAATCAATACTTTACTTTAAAGTGTGAAAGTCAGTAAATTGCTTAGTGGTGTCAATGCAATTGTAACAAAAACTTATTGCATAACTCTGCCCTCAGAAAATTGTGCAATGCCACTCCCTGCTCGAGCAAAACAATTGCGTGAAAAAGGGGGCTGTCAATCGTTCGGATCGAAATGATTGCAATCTGACACCTAAAATGTTGTGGATACGTTAAGTAGCAGCGGTCTTAACTAGCGTTTCAGTCTCACCCTAAGCGAGACTGAAATGTTTGGACTCCGAAGCAGCTATAGCTGCTGGTTAAATGGAGCCCCATATGTCAGTGCTGGGTAGCTGAGTGACCGGGAGAACTTGTAATTTTCTGTTTGTCACATGGTCTTATATACTATATGATGTGGCAGGGATACAAAATAAAGTAAGAGCTCATATATTATAAGATTGATTAGCAAACACTTCAATTATGGTGTGTAGGTATTGCACCACGGTAATCTTCTGCCTACCTCTCCTTCACTGTCCTGCACAGGCCCAATACTGGTCTAACCAATGATGCCTCTAACTCTTACTTCTCCTCTCATGATTGGCACAGACTGTCTGAGGTGCTGAGGATAATGGGCAGGAAAAAGCAGAGGAGCCCTGCACAGCAAAAATATGATCAATGTAAGGAGATCCGCCCCATGAAGGGCACATGACTAAAAGATTTAAAATATAGATTGATAATATTCTCTTACACAGCTACTGATTCTTATGATTATTTCACTCCGTTAAAAGATGTGTCCTCTCATCCCCCCAGTTCCTACGCCCATGATGCAAAGTAAAAATTAAACTGTTAAAAGTTATGCGCTACTCTGGCGGTCGAGGCCCCCCAAGTCCACTGGGACCCTGACACCAGTTACCCCTTTCATGGCAGCCCTGTCTTTATATGTTATAACTTAATACAACAATCCAAATAAAGTTCCTAGTGCTACCCCCATAGTTATTAGCCAACACAGTGATGCAATAAAAACATAATTTATGTAAGAACTTACCTGATAAATTCATTTCTTTCATATTAGCAAGAGTCCATGAGCTAGTGACGTATGGGATATACATTCCTACCAGGAGGGGCAAAGTTTCCCAAACCTCAAAATGCTTATAAATACACCCCTCACCACACCCACAAATCAGTTTAACGCATAGCCAAGAAGTGGGGTGATAAGAAAAAAGTGTGAAAGCATAAAAAATAAGGAATTGGAATAATTGTGCTTTATACAAAAAAATCATAACCACCACAAAAAGGGTGGGCCTCATGGACTCTTGCTAATATGAAAGAAATTAATTTATCAGGTAAGTTCTTACATAAATTATGTTTTCTTTCATGTAATTAGCAAGAGTCCATGAGCTAGTGACGTATGGGATAATGACTACCCAAGATGTGGATCTTCCACACAAGAGTCACTAGAGAGGGAAGGATAAAATAAAGACAGCCAATTCCGCTGAAAATAATCCACACCCAAAATAAAGTTTAAATCTTATAATGAAAAAAACTGAAATTATAAGCAGAAGAATCAAACTGAAACAGCTGCCTAAAGTACTTTTCTACCAAAAACTGCTTCAGAAGAAGAAAACACATCAAAATGGTAGAATTTAGTAAAAGTATGCAAAGAAGACCAAGTTGCTGCTTTGCAAATCTGATCAACTGAAGCTTCATTCCTAAACGCCCAGGAAGTAGAAACCGACCTAGTAGAATGAGCTGTAATACTTTGAGGCGGAGTTTTACCCGACTCGACATAAGCATAATGAATTAAAGATTTCAACCAAGATGCCAAAGAAATGGCAAAGGCCTTCTGACCTTTCCTAGAACCGGAAAAGATAACAAATAGACTAGAAGTCTTTCGAAAATTCTTAGTAGCTTCAACATAATATTTCAAAGCTCTAACTACATCCAAAGAATGCAATGATCTCTCCTTAGAATTCTTAGGATTAGGACACAATGAAGGAACCACAATTTCTCTACTAATGTTGTTAGAATTCACAACCTTAGGTAAAAATTTAAAAGAAGTTCGCAACACCGCCTTATCCTGATGAAAAATCAGAAAAGGAGACTCACAAGAAAGAGCAGATAATTCAGAAACTCTTCTAGCAGAAGAGATGGCCAAAAGAAACAAAACTTTCCAAGAAAGTAATTTAATGTCCAGTGAATGCATAGGTTCAAACGGAGGAGCTTGAAGAGCCCCCAGAACCAAATTCAAACTCCAAGGAGGAGAAATTGATTTAATAACAGGTTTTATACGAACCAAAGCTTGTACAAAACAATGAATATCAGGAAGATTAGGAATCTTTCTGTGAAAAAGAACAGAAAGAGCAGAGATTTGTCCTTTCAAGGAACTTGCAGACAAACCTTTATCCAAACCATCCAGAAGAAACTGTAAAATTCTCGGAATTCTAAAAGAATGCCAGGAAAAATGATGAGAAAGACACCAAGAAATGTAAGTCTTCCAAACTCGATAATATATCTTCCTAGATACAGATTTACGAGCCTGTAACATAGTATTAATCACAGAGTCAGAGAAACCTCTTTGACTAAGAATCAAGCGTTCAATCTCCATACCTTCAAATTTAAGGATTTGAGATCCTGATGGAAAAAAGGACCTTGTGACAAAAGGTCTGGTCTTAACGGAAGAGTCCACGGTTGGCAAGAGGCCATCCGGACAAGATCCGCATACCAAAACCTGTGAGGCCATGCTGGAGCCACCAGCAGAACAAACGAGCATTCCTTCAGAATCTTGGAGATTACTCTTGGAAGAAGAACTAGAGGCGGAAAGATATAGGCAGGATGATACTTCCAAGGAAGTGACAATGCATCCACTGCTTCCGCCTGAGGATCCCTGGATCTGGACAGATACCTGGGAAGTTTCTTGTTTAGATGAGAAGCCATCAGATCTATTTCTGGAAGTCCCCACATTTGAACAATCTGAAGAAATACCTCTGGGTGAAGAGACCATTCGCCCGGATGTAACGTTTGGTGACTGAGATAATCCGCTTCCCAATTGTCTATACCTGGGATATGAACCGCAGAAATTAGACAGGAGCTGGATTCCGCCCATACCAGTATTCGAGATACTTCTTTCATAGCCAGAGGACTGTGAGTCCCTCCTTGATGATTGATATATGCCACAGTTGTGACATTGTCTGTCTGAAAACAAATGAACGATTCTCTCTTCAGAAGAGGCCATGACTGAAGAGCTCTGAAAATTGCATGGAGTTCCAAAATATTGATTGGTAATCTCACTTCCTGAGATTCCCAAACCCCTTGTGCTATCAGAGACCCCCAAACAGCTCCCCAACCTGTCAGACTTGCATCTGTTGAAATTACAGTCCAGGTCGGAAGAACAAAAGAAGCCCCCTGAACTAAACGATAATGATCTGTCCACCACGTCAGAGAGTGTCGTACAATCGGTTTTAAAGATATCATTTGAGATATCTTTGTGTAATCCCTGCACCACTGGTTCAGCATACAGAGCTGAAGAGGTCGCATGTGAAAACGAGCAAAGGGGATCGCGTCCGATGCAGCAGTCATAAGACCTAGAATTTTCATGCATAAGGCTACCGAAGGGAATAATTGAGACTGAAGGTTTCGACAAGCTGAAATCAATTTTAGACGTCTCTTGTCTGTCAGAGAGTCATGGACACTGAATCTATCTGGAAACCTAAAAAGGTTACCCTTGTCTGAGGAATCAATGAACTTTTTGGTAAATTGATCCTCCAACCATGATCTCGAAGAAACAATACAAGTCGATTCGTATGAGATTCTGCTAAATGTGAAGACTGAGCAAGTACCAAGATATCGTCCAAATAAGGAAATACCACAATACCCTGTTCTCTGATTACAGATAGTAGGGCACCGAGAACCTTTGTAAAAATCCTTGGAGCTGTTGCTAGGCCAAACGGCAGAGCCACAAACTGGTAATGCTTGTCTAGGAAAGAGAATCTCAGAAACTGAAAGTGATCTGGATGAATCGGAATATGCAGATATGCATCCTGTAAATCTATTGTGGACATATAATGCCCTTGCTGAACAAAAGGCAGGATAGTCCTTATAGTTACCATTTTGAATGTTGGTATCCTTACATAACGATTCAATATTTTTAAAACCAGAACTGGTCTGAAGGAATTCTCCTTCTTTGGTACAATGAAGAGATTTGAATAAAACCCCATTCCCTGTTCCAGAACTGGAACTGGCATAATTACTCCAGCCAACTCTAGATCTGAAACACATTTCAGAAATGCTTGAGCCTTCGCTGGATTTACTGGGACACGGGAAAGAAAAAATCTTTTTGCAGGAGGCCTTATCTTGAAGCCAATTCTGTACCCTTCTGAAACAATGTTCTGAATCCAAAGATTGTGAATTGAATTGATCCAAATTTCTTTGAAAAATCGTAATCTGCCCCCTACCAGCTGGGCTGGAATGAGGGCCGCACCTTCATGTGGACTTTGCTGGCTTTGGTTTTCTAAAAGGCTTGGATTTATTCCAGACTGGAGATGGTTTCCAAACTGATACCGCTCCTGTGGGTGAAGGATCAGGCTTTTGTTCCTTATTGTGACGAAAGGAACGAAAACGATTATTAGACCTAAATTTACCTTAAGATTTTTTATCCTGTGGTAAAAAAGTTACTTTCCCTCCAGTAACAGTTGAGATAATAGAATCCAACTGTGAACCAAATAATTTATTACCCTGGAAAGAAAGGGAAAGCAAAGTTGACTTAGAAGACATATTTGCATTCCAAGTTTAAAGCCATAAAGCTCTTCTAGCTAAAATGGCTAGAGACATATACCTGACATCAACCCTAATGATATCAAAGATGGAATCACAAATAAAGTTATTAGCATGTTGAAGAAGATTAACAATGCTTTGAGAATTATGATCTGTTACTTGTTGCGCTAAAGCTTCTAACCAAAAAGTTGAAGCTGCAGCAACATCCGCTAAAGATATAGCAGGTCTAAGAAGATTACCTGAACATAAGTAAGCTTTTCTTAGAAAGGATTCAATTTTCCTATCTAAAGGATCCTTAAAGGAAGTACTATCTGCCGTAGGAATAGTAGTACGTTTAGCAAGAGTAGAGATAGCCCCATCAACCTTAGGGATTTTGTCCCAAAACTCTAATCTGTCAGATGGCACAGGATATAATTACCCAAATTATTCCATTCCCTGGAGATTACTTCAGAAATAGCATCAGGGACAGGAAAAACTTCTGGAATAACTACAGGAGATTTAAAAACCTTATTTAAACGTTTAGATTTAGTATCAAGAGGACCAGAATCCTCTATTTCTAATGCAATAAAGACTTCTTTAAGTAAAGAACGAATAAATTCCATTTTGAATAAATATGAAGATTTATCAGCATCAACCTCTGAAACAGAATCCTCTGAACTAGAGGAATCATTATCAGAATCAGAACGATGATGTTCATTTAAAAATTCATCTGAAATATGAGAAGTTTTAAAAGACCTTTTACGTTTACTAGAAGGAGGAATAACAGACATAGCCTTCTTAATGGATTTAGAAACAAAATCTCTTATGTTAACAGGAACACTCTGAGTATTAGATGTTGAAGGAACCACAACAGGTAATGTAACATTACTAAAGAAATATTATCTGCATTAACAAGTTTGTCATGACATTCATTACAAACAACAGCTGGAGGAACAGATACCACAAGTTTACAGCAAATACGCTTAACTTTGGTAGACCCAGCACTAGGCAGCGATTTTCCAGAAGTATCTTCTGACTCAGGGTCAGTCTGGGACATCTTGCAATATGTAATAGAAAAAACAACATATAAAGCAAAATAGATCAAATTCCTTAAATGACAGTTTCAGGAATGGGGAAAAATGCCAGTGAACAAGCTTCTAGCAACCAGAAGCAATAAACAATGAGACTTAAATAATGTGGAGACAATAGTGACGCCCATATTTTTTAGCGCCAAAAAAGACGCCCACATTATTTGGCGCCAAAAATGACGCCACATCCGGAACGCCAACACTTTTGGCGCAAAAAAAACGTCAAAAATGACGCAACTTCCGGTGACACGTATGACGCCGGAAACAAAGAAAAAATTTTTGCGCCATAAAAGTCTGCGCCAAGAATAACGCAATAAAATGAAGCATTTTCAGCCCCCGCGAGCCTAACAGCCCACAGGGAAAAAGTAAAATTTTATGGTAAGAAAAAAATTGATTTATTCATATGCATTATCCCAAATATGAAACTTACTGTCTGAAATAAGGAACGTTGAACATCCTGAATCAAGGCAAATAAATGTTTGAACACATATATTTAGAACTTTATATAAAAGTGCCCAACCATAGCTTAGAGTGTCACAGAAAATAAGACTTACTTACCCCAGGACACTCATCTACATGTAGTAGAAAGCCAAACCAGTACTGAAACGAGAATCAGTAGAGGTAATGGTATATATAAGAGTATATCGTCGATCTGAAAAGGGAGGTAAGAGATGAATCTCTACGACCGATAACAGAGAACCTATGAAATAGACCCCGTAGAAGGAGATCATTAAATTCAAATAGGCAATACTCTCTCCACATCCCTCTGACATTCACTACACGCTGAGAGGAAAACCGGGCTCCAACCTGCTGCGGAGCGCATATCAACGTAGAATCTAGCACAAACTTACTTCACCACCTCCATAGGAGGCAAAGTTTGTAAAAATTGATTTGTGGGTGTGGTGAGGGGTGTATTTATAGGCATTTTGAGGTTTGGGAAACTTTGCCCCTCCTGGTAGGAATGTATATCCCATACGTCACTAGCTCATGGACTCTTGCTAATTACATGAAAGAAATGAGTATCATACTGATAAAATCTGATAATTGTTACTTATAAAAAATAATAATAATTAGAAGGTAGCAGGTTTGGATCATAAACATTAATTTAAAGGGAAAGTTTCTTCTTAATGTGTTTCAAATTACTTGTTATAGCAGCTGCAGAGTTTTACATATAATGGAAATTGTTCCTTTAGGTATATTTATGTATATGAAATAACTTTTTCTGCTAACTGCCTTGGGCTCAAGAGAATGCACTTCCATAGGCTCTAATGGGAGCCTCGTTTTAATGCTGACAGACATGGCAAACCACCTAGCATTGGGCAGTAATAAATAAATATATAAGTATATGAATATATATGTATTTATATGTGTATATATGATTGTTATATATGTATGTTATCTCCAGACACAAACAGTGTCAAATTCTCCCAGTGTCAATACACCAATACTGTGAGCCACTTCAACCAAACCACACGCTGTAACCAAATATAGATCTCCTCCTTTTATCTCCCCAAACATCTTGGTATCACGCCACATCCATGAACCCTTTAACTTCACAGGACTGACTTACAGCTGTCACACACTCTTACCCGGACGTCCGCACTAAGGCACAGAGAATCTTTGTATTGTAAGTGTAAAATTACTGCAAATCTGTTTCAAAACATGTCTCTTCCTTCCAGCATGCGGGTCCAGCAGCGTGTGATGAGCTTGGCTAGCGGCCAACGATACAGCAATCCACGGGCAGTGTAGGGGGAGGAGTCAGGCAGGTACAGGCTTACTGTAGCGTCTCCATGCTTAAGAGCAATCCAGCGGGTACATCACAGAATAGGAACAAAGAGGAATTGCTCTTAATAAAAAGTTACTTTTATTCATCCGATTAAAACATACTAGGAGGGAACACAGCACAACAACAGATGAGCGTACCACCAACAACTTACGTGTTTCGGCTAACCACCGTAGTCATAGTCAGGCTGTGCTGTGTTCCCTCCTGGAATGTTTTAATCAGATGAATAAAAGTTACTTTTTATAAGAGCAATTCCTCTTTGTTTTTATGCTATATACACATATAAACACCTAAATATATATGCATATAAGCGTATACATATACATTTATAGTGAAAACACAGTCCCCCATTCACCTCCATGTAAAAGAACTTTAGGTGCCGTCCCCCCCAACACCTAACATCCCCTCACTTTAACCCCTTATATAACTGCTTCGTGCAGTTTATTTTTGTTTGTTTTTTTAAATGCTCATATTTTTATATTATTATGAAGTACTGTCCACTTTATTTTGGGGGCCATTGGGGCAACTTTTTATCTTTAACTAGAGGTCTTGTAATGGCTGGTTATTTAAGGTGCGCCCGTAAACTGGCAAATTTGCCCCTTTACAGGCGCAGTTTAAAATAGAGCTCCACTCGTAATCTGGCCTACTGAATAAAGTTTTCACAACCATCAGAAAACAAGAACATCTGTAATTATTAGATTTTTATATGTTATTTGTATCATTTTATTTATTATCATCATCTTTATTTGTATAGCGCTATAGTGTTGGCTATGAAGATAGAGAGATGATTAAAAAGACTATACTAATTGATCCTGCCTGACCATACAGAGACAGGTCATGTGTCGTAAAGGGACATTAAACACTAAGGGCTAGATTAAGAGAAGAACACTAAATAGTGATTGCGTGCAAGCGGATCGGATCTTTCGATAATTTTCAGAGCGCTAATGGCTGATTAATCATCACACGACCACAATTGGGAAAATTTGCCTGTTTGAGGGCGTGCAATAATTTAGCGCTCCACTGAAAATGGAGTCAACACACCTGACATAAGGCACCATTATTTATTTGTCTATAATAGCTACCAGGCTAGCTGGGAATTTTAAAATCAGTAACTGCACTCTTTCAGCACATTCAATTGCAGTTTATTGACTGGGCAAGTTAATGTAACATTGGTCAGATATAATGTTAGCTGACCCTTTTGACTCTAAAGAGAGATGAAAAAGCACATACTTTCTACCATGTAGTTAAATAGCATGTTTAATCAATACTTTTCCTTTCCATGGCTTTATAAATGTGCAGCTTTTTTAACCTAGGCATCAGACTAGTAACATCCAATTTTATTTTTAAAGATAAAGAAAAAATAAATCTATTTTACCAGCATTAAAGGGAAAGGTATGTCAAAATTAGAATTACATGGCTCAGATAGAGTATGTAAATTTAAGAGATTCTCTTAATTCTATTATCAAATATACTGTGTTCTTTTGGTATCCTTAGTTGAAAATCCTACCCAGGTAGGTTAAGAAGCAGCAAGGCACTACTGGGAACTAGCTGGTGATTGTTGGCTACACACATATGTCACTGGCTTTCCAGATGTGTTCATCTAGCTACCAATAGTGCATTGCTGCTCTGGAGCGGACTTTAACTATGTATTTATTTAACCTCTTTTGCAGAGTTTAAACACAGTTATATGAAAGCAACAGGGCAATAATAAAATACTCTTATGCAAGGGAGCATTTTCTTTTTGCACTTTTATGTCCCATTAAACTCATAATATCACACATGTAAAAGCACTATTTTAATGTGTTAAAAACACATTTTTGCACAGAAACAGAGTAAGTTAAAGGGGCAGTAAACACCTTGTACAATTACAAGACATTTCTGTTGTGCTGTTATAGAAAAACATTTCAACCAAGTTTTAACATTTTTAAAACAAATTAACATCCTTTATATTGCAATTATTTTTCAATTGCAAAAACTAAAGCCACCTTTTGCCTTATTTGGAGGAGCCAATCTGGGCTTTACTCCACAGACAACAAGGCTAACGTTAGTATAAAGTCAATTGTTTTCTAGTTTATATCTGATAAAGCCAAGTTATGTAGCAGAGTTAGCCTTGAGAAGCCAGCAGGGTGCAATTCAAGATTTGAGAATTAGAAATTGCTCAATTTTCAGAGCTATTTTTTTTACGAAAACTGGGCAGAATAAAGAAAGTATACTGCAAAGTGGTTCTACTATGCATAACTTGACATTTTATATAAAAAAAATTCTCAAGCTGTTTACTGTCCCCTTAAAGCTGTTCATTTTGATTTTGAAACAGAAAGTGCCCAGCTGCTCACTGGCTGATAAGGAACACGGAGCTCTACAGGCAGAGAGTGACCCCCGACCCCTACAAGCAAAGCAGTTTTTTTCATCACAGAAACATCCAAAGTGACAAAAATGAAAACGATAATGCATTCTAAAGTGCCCTATTTTAGATACTAACTAATGCATAAATGATTAAATGTCTCTTTAACAGCTAAAGTATACTATAGAATGTGGGCTTGTTGCTGTGCGGCACATTCTATGAATACTGCATTTTGTAATAGCATCTTTTTCTAAGCTCTTTATTCTACCGGACTCTTCTGTGGTCAGTAAAATGATATTGATTTTTTCTAAACTGCGGTTACAGCCCATGCTAGTAAATGCTTTAGCAATACAACACCTTTAGGGCATGAGCTTTAGTGTGAAGTCTGATGCTGGGATGTTTTCCCCAACAACGTTTCAATGGGAATTATTAGTCAGCTACAGCACAAGCGGAAGTAACAGTCAGTTTTTTCCTTCCCACAGCGCACACTGCAAACAACATTCAGTACTGAATTCAATACGTGCCACAATCCCATTTTATCATTATAGTTACATGACTGTTATTGAGAACATGTTTAATTAACATAATCTTAGTTTTATAGATCTATATATTGCCGATGGCAAAACACATTTAACTCAACAATTGAAATATAGCTTATTTAAACTGGGCGGGAACCTGTGACCTAGCCTAATGTGTGATTTCATGGGGTAAATTTACTTAATGTCGAGCGAACATGATTCACGATAGCGAATCATGTCTGCCTGACATCGCTAAATGTGTGCATTTATCATTGCACAAGCATTTCTAGCCCCCTGCTCACTTGCGGCCAAGTTAAGGAACAGACGGCATCCGCTGTTTCATAAATGGAGCCCCATGTGTACACTGGATGGGAGAAAAATTAAAAACAATAAAAAAAAAAAAAAAAAAGTGGTGATGAGCGGTAAAAAAAAGCGTTTTGTGAACAGGCTTCCTTTAAAAGTTTCAGGTTTATTTTTTAACAGATTTCTAGACCCTTTAGCTACTGGCGAGAAAAGCAAAATGGAAATAACTATAAAAACTTCCAATTTTCTTAAACTAGTGCATTAAATAAATAGAATTTCAACACTTTTGAAAATTGTTGAATTTGTCAGGGTGAAAGTGTCATTTTAAGATGAATGCATTTTTTAAATGGAAACAAAATACAATTATTATTTTTTCAGATAGAACAATTTTAACCAATTTATTTCTATTATCAAATTTAATTCAGTCTCTTGATATCTCACTGAATGAGCAGCAATGCAATACTGGCAGCTTGTTAAACACATTAGTTAAGCCAATGACAATGGCATACAGTATGTGCAGCCACCAATCACAGCAAGCTTTCCGAGCCTGCCAAAGTATGCTTTTCAACAAAGTATATCAAGAGAACAAAGATTATTAGATAATAGACCTAAATAGGAAAGTTGTTTAAATTGCATGTTTACTGACGCTTTCAATCCCCATCAAAAATTATTAACCTGTAGGTATGAAAACTGCAATAAACTCTAGATACAATGATTTTAGTAGAACTGACTGTTTTCCTATAAATTCTAACACTGCTGTTGTGCAGAGTTAACCCCTTAATGACCACAATGTACCCTGTATGTCACTGGTCGTTAAGGGTTTTTTCAGGACATAATAGCACAAGTCTAGCAAGAACACACTATTAATGCACTCCCTCCAGCAGGCTTTGTGGAATAGAGCAGTCTCAACGCTGGTGGCAACACCGCGCTATAAAACAATCAAGTCCCAAAAAAAGGCCAGTGACATACAGGGTACGTCACTGGTCCTTAAGGGGTTAAAGATGAAGTATATATTCCACACTCACAGTTCTCATTTGATATATCTGACACACTCTTTTCTCTAATACAATTTTTAAAGATTGCTTCAAAGTAAGAGTGTTGAATTTAGTAAGCATGTGCCAAAACTGCATGCTAGCTGATAAGATGTTCTACTCACTTATGTATTTTACTGCTACCCCGATTTAGCAGGGGACGTTCTCTTCTAACAACCGTACAACTCTCTAAAGCTCTCTTGCCTGGTAAGGCTATTTAAGTGGTTGTGTCAGTGCTGTCACTCAAAGCATTTGGAAAAGGCACATTTTAGCTTGGGAGCTGTTTATCTTGCAATGCAGCCGTTCTGGATGTGAACAAGAGACACCTACATTATAATATAAGATCTAAATATCATTTCAAAGATTTAGCATGATTTATTTCCATGTAGGGTCACCTGCACCTACTCATACAAGTGTTTACATTTTTAGGAAATGGTTGAGGGACATTAGGTGGCTCTTTTTAATTGATATGTTGGAGGGCAGGGGTATTGTGTTTTCCAGAAAGTTTTAATATTGAAAAGTGCAACGTTCAAATGATCAAGGAAGCCAAAGCTTTTATACTTTCATTTCTGGCACTTAAAGGGACATTATACACTAAATTGTTATTTGCATAAATGTTTTGTAGATGATCCATTTATATAGCCCATACATTTTTTTTTTTAATGGATAGTTTTGCTTATATTTAAATAACATTGCTCTGATTTTCAGACTCCTAATCAAGTCCCGAAGTTTTAGGAGAATACCGTCATATACCTACTCCAGCTTGCTTTTGTTTGTATAAAGGGTCTTTTCAGATGCAAAAGGAAGGAAGGGGGGGGTGTCTGATATTTCCCACTTGCAGTGGGTCTTCTAGTAACCTTTAAAACAGAGCTAAACTGGAAGCTTCTAAGTAAGTTTTTAAATGGTTTTATACTGGATTTTTATATCAGTATCTGTGCATCTTATTCTTTATAGTAGTGTCTATTACATGCAGTTATATGAAAATTGGTGTATACTGTCCCTTTAAAAATGACAGTTAAGTCATAATTAGACATTCATGATTTAGACTATTCTAAGATTAGACTAGACGGAGCGTGCGGAATTGGCGTGCTGCCTGAAGGAGCTCCTGGAAAACAAGCTGCCGCCTTGGTCCGTTGTATCGAGTACCCGGTTTACTCCCTAGGGCCACAGATAGTACCCCATTCTTGTATGGGATACGGCGGCAAAGTCTACTAAAAGCTCACGGCGGCTCCTTAGTCGGAGCGTCTGTCATAAACTATACCAAACCACTTTTATCTCCTTAGCAACTAGGAAGGAACCGGTTGCAGGCGGATTGGGACCCTACACCCTTTTGCACGCAGGGTCTCTCCAAGAGCGTCCTCCCAGGCTACCTTATAAGGAATACCGTGAGCCTACTCTGGGTACATATGGAAAAAAGGAAAAAAAGAAGGCGCCACAATAGTGCAGCATCAATGGTATCATGCACTTCCCCACAGATCCCTCTGTTCTACTTACAAAATGTAAAGCACTTGATAAGTGCCACAAGCGCAGACTGTACTAATCAGTCGTACAGCTGACTGTCCTCCGGCTCTATCACAGGTCTCCGTCTTTTCCTCTCTGCAGGATCTTTATCTGTCAAACTCTCGCAGTGTATATACAGGGAAACATAAAGGAAAAAAGCACTACAATAGTGCCTTATCAATGGTATCACCAAAAGCCCCTCTAAGACTCTGGTACTACTTACGAGATCCAAAGCACTTGATAAGTGCCACAAACGCAGGCTGGGCACTTATAGTCGCACAGCTGACTATCCCTCGTTCTTAGTGCAGCTCCCTGACGTCCACAATGGTCACTGTTTAACCTTTCCGGTATCTGCTTACAAAGGTTTAGCCAGCCTGAAGGTGTTCAATAAAAGTTAGTGCCGTAAACCCACAGCGGATTGAAAGCTGTTGTGGTATAGTAAATAAATCCGTGTAAAGTCTCCTCCAGTAATAGACTTTATTAAAAAACAAGTAAAATACACTTAAAATACGACGTTTCACGGTCTTACACCGACCGTTTCATCATTCATCAGTCATTTTTCACGGATTTAAATATACTAGACGGCGTTCTCAGGAAGGCAGTGCGCCTGCGCATTACACACCCCCCCCCACTAACGGGCCTATCAAGTGTTCAATACACTGGCCAATCAAATTGACTCATAGCACACACACCTTTTTACCAAAGTGTCAATGGAATTAACATTAATAATACAGCACCGCTGTTGATAGCCGGCCGCTACAATTGCCAAGAAATCTTAAAAATATATTGAAAATATATCTAAATATAACAAGTCGGAGCTGATCGGCCCGCCTAGTAAAAAATAAAATAAAAATTATTGGTACTAAATTAATACGGTTGATCTCGTGTGCGATCTAGTTGTATTCAAGCGCACTACCATTCCCTTACATTCTAAAAAAACGACCACAATATAGATATCTATGTATTGTGTTCCTAAGCATCAATAATAATTTTATACTGTATTTAGAAATCTTATATATATATATATACAATTTTTGTTGCTCACTTACTCACTAGAATAGGAACTACAGTGTATGGAGTACAGACGTTTACATATGTGTGTGTGACCCTTTATATGTTCCTATACCCTCTGTAAACTTAGATAGACTAAATATTATTTACTAAACTACATTATATGTCAAGAGTAAAGTGGATATTATACTCATAGACATATAACCCAAAAATGTTTGGACTAGTGATATAAATTTAATTAAAAATTATTGAAAAATATAAACAAATATATCATATATATACACAATTTTGAACCCTGTAAAATATAAACAATATATGGGATAGAGGAGTACTACTGAGGCCTCCAATTCTCTCACTGTGGATAATAGTGATAAACATAATTCTCTCAAGTCCCATAAATTTGTCTTTCCAGGGCAAATCCAGGATTTGAGGAGATATATACCTAACCACACAATATTACAAAAAATAGGTGATCTTCATTGAAGGTGATATCAATGGTGAACATACACATAATAATGTGTATGTGACTGCATATCTCCACTTCTAGATTTTAACAACCTATCTATAGATGACCTAGTCTTACCTCTCTATTGATGTTAATAAGTATGATATTATCAACTAACCATTTCTATGATGTAACTAAATCTCTATTTTCATCTGCCCCAGACTAATAATTAAATGCTGCTACTCTGGGTACAAAAGCTTGGAACAAGCCGCGCGGCGGCTAGGGATTTCCTACCCTCTCTTTGCAGGGTTTCCTAAAGAGCGTTCTCCTGGGACTTCATATAAAGTACACTGTGAAGCTTACCGGTGGCGCTGAAGTTGGAATACGCTACACGCTTATGCTACACGCTTACGTCTGTACTTGCCGAAGCTTGTGTTCCTGATATACAAGGGGGCTCAGTGATTTAGCTCACTGGTAGAAAAAGGGTGAGAGCGCTTCTCCGGACGGAAAGATCAAGTGGAGGAACGAGAACCTATCTGGCAGTGAGGCTGCCAGGAGCTGGAGTGGAACTCATACACAGCACTGCCCACCGCTGGAGCTCTTGGGCTCGTATCTCTAAACAGCTGCTCTGAGACCATAGCTGTGACTCAGCTGGGCCGACTTCAGGCCGGACGGTATTCCCTAATTGAAAGGGCTTGATTGAGCGAAAGGAAGAGGAAAAGAGAGAAAAACATAATTTATGCTTACCTGATAAATTCCTTTCTTCTGTTGTGTGATCAGTCCACGGGTCATCATTACTTCTGGGATATAACTCCTCCCCAACAGGAAATGCAAGAGGATTCACCCAGCAGAGCTGCATATAGCTCCTCCCCTCTACGTCAGTCCCAGTCATTCGACCAAGAATCAACGAGAAAGGAGTAACCAAGGGTGAAGTGGTGACTGGAGTATAATTTAAAAGATATTTACCTGCCTTAAAACAGGGCGGGCCGTGGACTGATCACACAACAGAAGAAAGGAATTTATCAGGTAAGCATAAATTATGTTTTCTTCTGTTATGTGTGATCAGTCCACGGGTCATCATTACTTCTGGGATACCAAAACCAAAGCAAAAGTACACGGATGACGGGAGGGATAGGCAGGCTCATTATACAGAAGGAACCACTGCCTGAAGAACCTTTCTCCCAAAAATAGCCTCCGAAGAAGC
The DNA here is from genome assembly GCF_027579735.1 of Bombina bombina. Classification (NCBI taxonomy): domain Eukaryota; kingdom Metazoa; phylum Chordata; class Amphibia; order Anura; family Bombinatoridae; genus Bombina; species Bombina bombina. Next base: position 272,584,591 of record NC_069503.1, read on the forward strand.
AAAAGTGTCAAATTTGTAAAATTTGGAAAAAGTATGAAGCGAAGACCAAGTTGCAGCCTTGCAAATCTGTTCAACAGAGGCCTCATTCTTAAAGGCCCAAGTGGAAGCCACAGCTCTAGTGGAGTGAGCTGTAATTCTTTCAGGAGGCTGCTGACCAGCAGTCTCATAGGCTAAACGTATTATGCTACGAAGCCAAAAAGAGAGAGAGGTAGCAGAAGCTTTTTGACCTCTCCTCTGTCCAGAATAAACGACAAACAGGGAAGAAGTTTGGCGAAAATCTTTAGTTGCCTGCAAGTAGAACTTGAGGGCACGAACTACATCCAGATTGTGTAGAAGACGTTCCTTCTTTGAAGAAGGATTTGGACACAAGGATGGAACAACAATCTCTTGATTGATATTCCTGTTAGTGACCACCTTAGGTAAGAACCCAGGTTTAGTACGCAGAACTACCTTGTCTGAGTGAAAAATCAGATAAGGAGAATCACAATGTAAGGCTGATAACTCAGAGACTCTTCGAGCCGAGGAAATAGCCATTAAAAACAGAACTTTCCAAGATAACAATTTTATATCAATGGAATGAAGGGGTTCAAATGGAACACCCTGTAAAACGTTAAGAACTAAGTTTAAACTCCATGGCGGAGCAACAGCTTTAAACACAGGCTTGATCCTAGCTAAAGCCTGACAAAAAGCCTGGACGTCTGGATTTTCTGACAGACGCCTGTGTAACAAGATGGACAGAGCTGAAATCTGTCCCTTTAATGAACTAGCTGATAAACCCTTTTCTAACCCTTCTTGTAGAAAAGACAATATCCTAGAGATCCTAACCTTACTCCAGGAGTAACCTTTGGATTCGCACCAGTATAGGTATTTACGCCATATTTTATGGTAAATCTTTCTGGTAACAGGCTTCCTAGCCTGTATCAGGGTATCAATAACCGACTCAGAAAAACCACGTTTTGATAAAATCAAACGTTCAATTTCCAAGCAGTCAGCTTCAGAGAAGTTAGATTTTGATGTTTGAATGGACCCTGTATCAGAAGGTCCTGTCTTAGAGGTAGAGACCAAGGCGGACAGGATGACATGTCCACTAGATCTGCATACCAAGTCCTGCGTGGCCATGCAGGCGCTATTAGAATCACTGATGCTCTCTCCTGCTTGATTTTGGCAATCAATCGAGGAAGCAGTGGAAAGGGTGGAAACACATAAGCCATCCCGAAGTTCCAAGGTGCTGTCAAAGCATCTATCAGAACCGCTCCCGGATCCCTGGATCTGGACCCGTAGCGAGGAAGTTTGGCGTTCTGGCGAGACGCCATGAGATCTATCTCTGGTTTGCCCCAACGTCGAAGTATTTGGGCAAAGACTTCCGGATGAAGTTCCCACTCCCCCGGATGAAAAGTCTGGCGACTCAAGAAATCCGCCTCCCAGTTCTCCACTCCCGGGATGTGGATTGCTGACAGGTGGCAAGAGTGAGACTCTGCCCAGCGAATTATCTTTGATACTTCCACCATTGCTAGGGAGCTTCTTGTCCCTCCCTGATGGTTGATGTAAGCTACAGTCGTGATGTTGTCCGACTGAAACCTGATGAACCCCCGAGTTGTTAATTGGGGCCAAGCTAGAAGGGCATTGAGAACTGCCCTCAATTCCAGAATGTTTATTGGAAGGAGACTCTCCTCCTGATTCCATAGTCCCTGAGCCTTTAGAGAATTCCAGACAGCGCCCCAACCTAGTAGGCTGGCGTCTGTTGTTACAATTGTCCAGTCTGGCCTGCTGAATGGCATCCCCCTGGACAGGTGTGGCCGATGAAGCCACCATAGAAGAGAATTTCTGGTCTCTTGATTCAGATTCAGAGTAGGGGACAAATCTGAGTAATCCCCATTCCACTGACTTAGCATGCATAATTGCAGAGGTCTGAGGTGTAGGCGTGCAAAAGGTACTATGTCCATTGCCGCTACCATTAAGCCGATCACCTCCATGCATTGAGCTACTGACGGGTGTTGAATGGAATGAAGGACACGGCATGCATTTTGAAGCTTTGTTAACCTGTCCTCTGTCAGGTAAATCTTCATTTCTACAGAATCTATAAGAGTCCCCAAGAATGGAACTCTTGTGAGAGGAAAAAGAGAACTCTTCTTTTCGTTCACTTTCCATCCATGCGACCTTAGAAATGCCAGAACTAACTCTGTATGAGACTTGGCAGTTTGAAAGCTTGAAGCTTGTATTAGAATGTCGTCTAGGTATGGAGCTACCGAAATCCCTCGCGGTCTTAGTACCGCCAGAAGGGCACCCAGAACCTTTGTGAAGATTCTTGGAGCCGTAGCCAATCCGAATGGAAGAGCTACAAACTGGTAGTGCCTGTCTAAGAAGGCAAACCTTAGATACCGGTGATGATCTTTGTGGATCGGTATGTGAAGGTAAGCATCCTTTAAATCCACTGTGGTCATGTACTGACCCTCTTGGATCATGGGTAAGATTGTCCGAATAGTTTCCATTTTGAACGATGGAACTCTTAGGAATTTGTTTAGAATCTTTAAATCTAAGATTGGCCTGAAAGTTCCCTCTTTTTTGGGAACCACAAACAGGTTTGAGTAGAACCCTTGTCCTTGTTCCGACCGCGGAACCGGATGGATCACTCCCATTATTAACAGATCTTGTACGCAGCGTAGAAACGCTTCTTTCTTTATCTGGTTTGTTGACAACCTTGACAGATGAAATCTCCCTCTTGGGGGAGACAATTTGAAGTCTAGAAGGTATCCCTGAGATATGATCTCTAGTGCCCAGGGATCCTGAACATCTCTTGCCCAGGCCTGGGCGAAGAGAGAGAGTCTGCCCCCCACTAGATCCGGTCCCGGATCGGGGGCTCTCGGTTCATGCTGTCTTTGGGGCAGCAGCAGGTTTCCTGGCCTGCTTGCTCTTGTTCCAGGACTGGTTAGGCTTCCAGCCTTGCCTGTAACGAGCAACAGCTCCTTCCTGTTTTGGTGCAGTGGAGGTTGATGCTGCTCCTGTTTTGAAGTTTCGAAAGGGACGAAAATTAGACTGTCTAGCCTTAGCTTTGGCTTTGTCTTGAGGTAGGGCGTGGCCCTTACCTCCTGTAATGTCAGCGATAATCTCTTTCAAACCGGGCCCAAATAAAGACTGCCCCTTGAAAGGTATATTAAGTAATTTGGACTTAGAAGTAACATCAGCTGACCAGGATTTTAGCCACAGCGCCCTACGTGCCTGTATGGCGAATCCTGAGTTCTTAGCCGTAAGTTTGGTTAAATGTACTACGGCCTCCGAAATGAAGGAATTAGCTAGTTTAAGGACTCTAAGCCTGTCCGTAATGTCGTCTAGCGTAGATGAACTAAGGTTCTCTTCAAGCGACTCAATCCAAAATGCTGCCGCAGCCGTAATCGGCGCGATACATGCAAGGGGTTGTAATATAAAACCTTGTTGAACAAACATTTTCTTAAGGTAACCCTCTAATTTTTTATCCATTGGATCTGAGAAAGCACAGCTATCCTCCACCGGGATAGTGGTACGCTTAGCTAAAGTAGAAACTGCTCCCTCCACCTTGGGGACCGTTTGCCATAAGTCCCGAGTGGTGGCGTCTATTGGAAACATCTTTCTAAATATTGGAGGGGGTGAGAACGGCACACCGGGTCTATCCCACTCCTTAGTAACAATTTCAGTTAGTCTCTTAGGTATAGGAAAAACGTCAGTACTCGCCGGTACCGCAAAGTATTTATCCAACCTACACAGTTTCTCTGGTATTGCAACGGTGTTACAATCGTTGAGAGCTGCTAAGACCTCCCCTAGTAATACACGGAGGTTCTCCAATTTAAATTTAAAATTTGAAATATCTGAGTCCAATCTGTTTGGATCAGAACCGTCACCCACAGAATGAAGCTCTCCGTCCTCATGCTCTGCGAGCTGTGACGCAGTATCAGACATGGCCCTAGCATTGTCAGCGCACTCTGTTCTCACCCCAGAGTGATCACGCTTGCCTCTTAGTTCTGGTAATTTAGACAAAACTTCAGTCATAACAGTAGCCATATCTTGTAATGTTATCTGTAATGGCCGCCCAGATGTACTAGGCGCCAAAATATCACGCACCTCCCGGGCGGGAGATGCAGGTACTGCCGCGTGAGGCGAGTTAGTCGGCATAACTCTCCCCTCGCTGTTTGGTGAAATTTGTTCACATTGTACAGATTGACTTTTATTTAAAGTAGCATCAATACAGTTAGTACATAAATTTCTATTGGGCTCCACCTTGGCATTGGAACAAATGACACAGATATCTTCCTCTGAGTCAGACATGTTTAACACACTAGCAAAAAACTTACAACTTGGTTATAATCTTTTTTAGCAAAAAACGTAATGTGCCTCAAAGAGGTACTAACGATTAAATGACAGTTGAAATAATGAACTGAAAAAAAAAGTTATAGCATCAAACTTTAAAACAACAAAACTTTTAGCAAAGGTTTGTTCCCATTAGTAAAATAACAATAATTAAATTTGACATAAAAAATACAAAGCAACGTTTTTATTCACAGTCACTATAAGAATTCTCACAGCTCTGCTGAGAGAATTTACCTCCCTTCAAAGAAGTTTGAAGACCCCTGAGATCTATCAGAGATGAACCGGATCATGCAGGAAATATAAAAGTAACTGACTGGTATTTTTTGATGCGTAGCAAAGAGCGCCAAAAACGGCCCCTCCCTCTCCCACACAGCAGTGAAGAGAAACGAAACTGTCACAATTAAAGCAAAAAAAAACTGCCAAGTGGAAAATAATGCCCAAATATTTATTCACACAGTACCTCAGCAATGTAAACGATTCTACATTCCAGCAAAAACGTTTAACATGATAAATAGTTATTAAAAAGGATTAGTGACCTTTAACAGAGTAGTTCCGGTGAAATACCATCCCCAGAATACTGAAGTGTATACATACATGTCATTTTAACGGTATGGCAGGATTTTCTCATCAATTCCATTCAGAAAATAAAAACTGCTACATACCTCAATGCAGATTCATCTGCCCGCTGTCCCCTGATCTGAAGCCTTTACCTCCCTCAGATGGCCAAGAACAGCAATATGATCTTAACTACTCCGGTTAAAATCATAGTAAAAAAACTCTGACAGATTCTTCCTCAAACTCTGCCAGAGAAGTAATAACACGCTCCGGTGCTATTTTAAAATAACAAACTTTTGATTGAAGTCATAAAAACTAAGTATAATCACCATAATCCTCTCACACATCCTATCTAGTCGTTGGGTGCAAGAGAATGACTGGGACTGACGTAGAGGGGAGGAGCTATATGCAGCTCTGCTGGGTGAATCCTCTTGCATTTCCTGTTGGGGAGGAGTTATATCCCAGAAGTAATGATGACCCGTGGACTGATCACACATAACAGAAGAAAACAAGAAGGCAACTAAGAAAGAAAATTTGGTGTTGCTGGGACCCACCGGGAGATGGCGGGAGGCCCCGCAGGACCTTTTCCCTCCTAAGGAAAAAAATAAATATATGCAGGCTCCACCATAAGAACATTTAAAGCGCAAGTACTTTTTCTTCCTTTTTTTCTCGTTTTGAAAATTGGCCTCTACGCTGTAATACATAATTACAGCTGCTGTAGTCTCTAAATATATTCTCTGCCCCCTGAGGAAACATTTAACATCTATAACTTCCAGGGGAAGACAAAGAACATTTGAATCCATAATATGTTCGAAAATGAACTATTGTTTGTGATATTTATTTGTCTTTTGCTTCCCACAAACAGGTTGAGCTAACTTACATATACCTTCATTATATAATGTATTTGATCTAATTAATATCTGCCTAACTAGGTATTTTTTTTTTTTCTGAAGTAGCAGCTAAAGTCTTAGCTGCATGGATAGTGTTACTTTTTTTTTAAGAACTTGTGTAAAGCAGGCTGCTAATTTACAAATGTTTTATATGCTAGCAGATTCTGAAGGAATGTTGGCCAGTTGCCAAAATAACTGTGATACAGACAGCTCTATTGAGTCCTAAAAATGTGATACAATTATTTTTTCTTTTTTTGATATAAGGGATTGTTACAGGGTCTTTACTAATATGTATTTAACTTGAGCTATAAGGTTGTAGTAGTTGCTCATTTATCATCTAATTTCTCATTAAAGCACTGACATTGCTGGCTAAATATCTCAACAGGTTCAGGGTTTAGGCATAGTATTCAGATTTAGATGCATTTATTGCATTAGGTTAAATCTCGCTTATTAGAAAGTTGAGCAATTATTTCTTGTAGATAACAAGGTTTCATAATTCTGGGTTATGACATTTACTTTTGTCTCCTGCTCAGCACAAATAGGCTGAGCTAATTAATAGCAGGACGTGTGTTCTCAGGCTCTTTATTCATAAATTTTCTCTACGGTAGTTCCTAAAGTAACGTGGGCCAGTTGCCAAAATAACTGCTGTACAGACAGCTCTATTTAGTTTCAAAAACCTGATACAATTACTATCTTTGGTATAAGGGATCGCCTTAGGGCTTTTACTTGTATGTATGCAATTCGTGTTAGAAGGTTTTTGTAGGGGTCACTTATCTGTTAATTTTTCAGTTAAGCACTGACATTACTGGCCAAACATTTTCAACAGTTTCAGGGTTCAGATATAGTATTTAGATCTAGAAGTGTCCATTGCATCAGGTCAAATTTCCCCCATCAGAAAGCTAGACAGTTATCTCCCTCTTTGTAGATACTAATTGTGCACCACATTATTTTTCCTTTTTGCACAGATTTTTTTTTTATTCCCACCCTTCTTTCACTTCTAATCACTTACACAAACTCTCACACACTCACTCTGGCGTTGTTTGTTTCTTTCACTAATTTCTAAAAATTTTTTTTTTTCCTCCTCTTCTCTCTCACTTTAAACTAGGACTTAGTCCCCTATGACGCTGGTCTTACCACATCTTAGACCCTTCTTTTTTTTTTCTTAGATTCACTTGCACAGATTCACATGGAAAGATTTCTTTCCCCTCAGAACACTATTTCTCACACTATGCCACCCAAAATTAGAAGACCACACACATCTGATGTAGCTAGTGAGACTCCAAATGAGGGAGTGAACTTAAAAACAGATCTCCAACCATTAGTTACCCAGTTATCTGATATCTTCTTACCTCAGTTCGAACTTCTTAAAAACCAAATGTCTAGTATATCTTTAGAATTAAGACAATTTGCTAATAGACTCACAGAGGCAGAAGATAGAATCTCAGCCGTTGAAGATATTTCTAATAATCATCTATATAAAATCGTAGAGCAGGAAAAGAAAATATCAGCCATGTCCGCAAAATTAGAAGATCTCGAAGACCGCTCCAGGCGGAATAACCTAAAAATAATAGGCCTCCCTGAGACAGAAGATTTCAAAGATCTTCTACAGTTTGCTACAAATACCCTCCCCAAAGCCTTAGGTATTGAAACTAGTAATCTCCCACTGGTAGTGGAAAGAGCTCACAGATTGGGACCCTCTAGAGTCAGAGCCGACGGAAAAAATATCCATAGACCAATTCTTGTTAAATTTCTTACGGCTAGATTTAGAGTTCTGCGGCCAAAGGGGTGCGTTAGCTACGCTGGCTTTTTTCTCCCGCACCTTTTAAATACCGCTGGTATTTAGAGTTCACAGAAGGGCTGCGTTAGGTTCCAAAAAGGGAGCGTAGAGCATAATTTACCGCCACTGCAACTCTAGATACCAGCGTTGCTTACGGACGCGGCCAGCTTCAAAAACGTGCTCGTGCACGATTTCTCCATAGGAAACAATGGGGCTGTTTGAGCTGAAAAAAACCTAATACCTGCAAAAAAGCAGCGTTTAGCTCCTAACGCAGCTACATTGTTTCCTATGGGGAAACACCTCCTAAGTCTGCACCTAACACCCTAACATGTACCCCGAGTCTAAACACCCCTAACCTTACACTTATTAACCCCTAATCTGCCGCCCTTGCTATCGCTGACCCCTGCATATTATTATTAACCCCTAATCTGCCGCTCCGTACACTGCCGCAACCTACATTATCCCTATGTACCCCTAATCTGCTGCCCCTAACACCGCCGACCACTATGTTATATTTATTAACCCCTAATCTGCCGCCCCCGCTATCGCTGACACCTGCATATTATTATTAACCCCTAATCTGCCGCTCCGTACACCGCCGCAACCTACATTATACCTATGTACCCCTAATCTGCTGCCCCTAACACCGCCGACCCCTATATTATATTTATTAACCCCTAATCTGCCCCCCACAACGTCGCCTCCACCTACCTACAATAATTAACCCCTAATCTGCCGACCGGATCTCACCGCTACTATAATAAATGTATTAACCCCTAAAGCTAAGTCTAACCCTAACACTAACACCCCCCTAAATTAAATATAATTTTAATCTAACGAAATAAATTAACTCTTATTAAATAAATTATTCCTATTTAAAGCTAAATACTTACCTGTAAAATAAATCCTAATATAGCTACAATATAAATTATAATTATATTGTAGCTATTTTAGGATTAATATTTATTTTACAGGCAACTTTGTATTTATTTTAACCAGGTACAATAGCTATTAAATAGTTAAGAACTATTTAATAGTTACCTAGTTAAAATAATTACAAAATTACCTGTAAAATAAATCCTAACCTAAGTTACAATTAAACCTAACACTACACTATCAATACATTAATTAAATAAACTACCTACAATTATCTACAATTAAACCTAACACTACACTATCAATAAATTAATTAAATACAATACCTACAAATAACTACAATTAAATAAACTAACTAAAGTACAAAAAATAAAAAAGAACTAAGTTACAAAAAATAAAAAAATATTAGACATTAGAAAACTATTACAACAATGTTAAACTAATTACACTTACTCTAAGCCCCCTAATAAAATAAGAAAGATCCCCAAAATAAAAAAATGCCCTACCCTATTCTAAAATTAAAATAGAAAAGCTCTTTTACCTTACCAGCCCTGAAAAGGGCCCTTTGCGGGGCATGCCCCAAAGAATTCAGCTCTTTTGCCTGTAAAAAAAAAACATACAATACCCCCCCAACATTACAACCCACCACCCACATACCCCTAATCTAACCCAAACCCCCCTTAAATAAACCTAACACTAAGCCCCTGAAGATCTTCCCACCTTATCTTAGCTGAATTCTTTGGGGCATGCCCCGCAAAGGGCCCTTTTCAGGGCTGGTAAGGTAAAAGAGCTTTGAACTTTTTTAATTTAGAATAGGGTAGGGCATTTTTTTATTTTGGGGGGCTTTGAGTAGGTGTAATTAGTTTAAAATTGTTGTAATATTTTTCTAATGTTTGTAAATATTTTTTTATTTTTTGTACTTTAGTTTATTTCATTGTATTTATTTGTAGGTATTTTATTTAATTAATTTATTGATAGTGTAGTGTTAGGTTTAATTGTAACTTAGGTTAGGATTTATTTTACAGGTAATTTTGTAATTATTTTAACTAGGTAACTATTAAATAGTTATTAACTATTTAATAGCTATTGTACCTGGTTAATATAATTACAAAGTTGCCTGTAAAATAAATATTAATCCTAAAAAAGCTACAATATAATTATAATTTATATTGTAGCTATATTAGGGTTTATTTTACAGGTAAGTATTTAGCTTTAAATAGGAATAATTTATTTAATAATAGTTAATTTATTTAGTTAGATTTAAATTATATTTAATTTAGGGGTGTGTTAGGGTTAGCGTTAGACCTAGCTTTAGGGGTTAATACATTTATTAGAGTAGCGGTGAGATCTGGTCGGCAGATTAGGGGTTAATAATTGTAGGTAGGTGGAGGCGACGTTGGGGGCGGCAACTTAGGGGTTAATAAATATAATATAGGGGTCGGCTGTGTTAGGGGCAGCAGATTAGGGGTACATAGGGATAAGGTAGGTTGCGGCGGTGTACGGAGCGGCAGATTAGGGGTTAAAAAAAATATGCAGGTGTCAGCGATAGCGGGGGCGGCAGATTAGGGGTTAATAAATATAATATAGGGGTCGGCGATGTTAGGGGCAGCAGATTAGGGGTACATAGGGATAACGTAGCTGGCGGCGGTGTACGGAGCGGCAGATTAGGGGTTAAAAAAATTTAATAGAGTAGCGGCGATGTGGGGGGGCCTCGGTTTAGGGGTACATAGGTAGTTTATGGGTGTTAGTGTACTTTAGAGCACAGTAGTTAAGTGCTTTATAAACCGGCGTTAGCCCAGAAAGCTCTTAATTACTTTTTTCTGCGGCTGGAGTTTTGTCGTTAGATTTCTAACGCTCACTTCAGCCACGACTCTAAATACCGGCGTTAGAAAGATCCCATTAAAAAGATAGGATACGCAAATGTCGTAGGGGGATCTGCGGTATGGAAAAGTCGCGGCTGCAAAGTGAGCGTTAGACCCTTTCCTGACTGACTCCAAATACCAGCGGGCGGTAAAAACCAGCGTTAGGAGCCTCTAACGCTGGTTTTGACGGCTACCGCCCAAATCTAAATCTAGGCCTAAATTTCCAGGATAAAGTAAACTTAAGATTATACAGAAAAACTGAGAATCTATATATTGAAAAAAATAAAATATTATTGTTTCAGGATTATTCCGCCGACACTACCTCTAGAAGGAGAGAAATGGCACCTTTCTGTACCAAATTGATACAGTGTGGATATTCAGCCAAGTTACTTTACCCTGCAAAAATACTTATCAATGAGACAGAAGGTGTAACTAAATTAGACAGTGCTCAGGAAGCTCAAGTTTATTTCAAAGATAAAAAACTGTCACTCACTTGAAAAAGAGAGAGGAAAAGGAAAAAATATACAAACAAATAAACTACATAAATCTTAAAAAATGTTAGTTATATTTAAGTGATGTATCTGCAAGGAAGATAAATGAAGCAAAAATTTTCCTTCTTTTTTATCAATATTATGGCAGAAAATTCTTTTTATGTTTTATGTATGTGTGGCATTCGGTTGGCTAACTTTGTGTGGTATAGATGGTCCCTTTTTTTTTTTCCCCTTCTCCCCCCTGTGTCTCTTCCCTCCCCCGTCACCTTTACTGAAAAGATATATTAATTTTCCTCTATGAAAGGAAAGATTAGATGTTTGTCTTGGAACGTGGGTAGCATCACCTCCCCAATCAAAAGGAAAACCATAATCAACCAATTAGCTAAACACAACCCTGATATAGTATTATTACAAGAAACACATCTAAAAGCGGCTGAAGCTGCCAAACTCCATACCAGATGGGTTGGGGAGGTGATAGCCACTCCATGTTCCAAAAGAAAAAGAGGGGTGGCGTTCCTAATTAATAAAAATTTAGTCTATAATATTACCAACATGATACTAGATCCCCAAGAAAGATGGACAGTTTTAGAAATACAAATAAAAGGGGAAAAACTGATAATTTGTAATATTTATGGCCCAAATCTATACGATCCTGACTTTTGGAATAATCTAATTTTTATGCTAACAAAATACATAGGTCAAAATTTAATTTTGGCAGGAGACTTTAATCTGATACCAACAGCAGTATTAGATAAATTTAGCTCAAAAAAATCCCCATTTTGTAAACAGAAGGCAGAAATATTTAAACTAATTATTAAAAATCTGAAACTGCATGACATCTGGAGACTGCAATACCCAGATTCGAAGGTCTTTACTTGTGACTCTAGTTCACATGGCTCCTTCTCTAGAATAGATTTCTTTCTCATATCTTGCCCGCTGATTAAAACAGAGACTAAGGCGCAAATACATGATATAATAATTTCGGACCATGCTATTATTTCACTAGATATATGTTTAAACTCACATCAGAGAAGGATAGTTAATAATTTTTTCTTCCCAAAATTCTTAGTAAATAATCTGGAATTTGGGAATTGGTTAAAAAATAAATGGAGGGAAGGGAATTTGCACATCATAGGTCCTATAAAGAAAAAATTGAATTTTTTTGGGAAACTGGTAACGAGGAAAAAAAATTATTTCACAAAGAAGTTCAGTTATCCAGACAAGTCCAGAATTCTTTCCACAAATTTACTAACGCACCTTCCAGATCTACTAAAGAAAACTATAGAAAAGCTAAAACAGAAAGGGATATTTTTTTTAGACAGAAAACGTTATCAGAATAGATAAACTTAAGCGCCAAATATAAAGGTCAGTTCGGCAAATCGGCTAAATTCCTTTCACGGTTAGATAAAGCGAGGAAGAAAGGGAATACAATAGAAGCTGTCAATGATGGTGCAAATAGGGTTACAGACCAAAAAAGCATTCAAAAAGTATTTTTAGAATACTACCAAGAACTTTATTCCCCTCAAGCAGTTAATTTGGATAACAAAGACTTCTTCTGGCGAAAGATAGCGCTACCTCAGCTACCTGCAGATTTACTTACTACTTTAAAAAAATCCATCACCAAAGATGAGTTAGTTGAAGCTATAAATCATGCTCAATGTAATAAGGCTCCTGGCTCCGATCAGATTCCATCCGAAATGTATAAAATACTAAAATTAGATTTGGCAGATGTTCTACTTCAACTGTTTAACAGTTATTTTATTTCGGGCCAACCTTTGTCTAAATATTTTTCAGACTCTATAGTATCTTTGATTTTAAAAAAAGGTAAAGACCCCTTAGATCCCAAATAGTACAGACCTATCTCACTACTTAATACAGACTTCAAGTTACTGACATATATAATCTCCAATCGTCTTAAAATATGCCTCGACCCTATTATTCACCCAGACCAAACTGTTTTTATGACTGGCAGATCAGCGACTAAAAATACTCGGAAGGTACTACTGTTATTAGAACATCTCTGGAATAAATTACATACAAAAAAGACAAACAATTTAGATTTCGCATTAATAATAATTGACGCCGAAAAGGCCTTTGATGCCGTGGTTTGGGATCATTTATTTTCTGCTTTGACTAAATTTGGGTTTTCTGGCCACTTCTTGCAATTTATAAAGAACTTATACGATCAGCCAAGATCCTCCCTATTAATAAATGGTAGTCAGACTCCTTATTTTACTCTTCATAGAGGGACGCGGCAGGGGTGCCCTCTTTCTCCGTTACTATTCAATGTATCAATAGAGCCTTTGGCAATCTATCTACGCGAAGAAGTACAGGGCATCAAGTTAGGAGAGCAAAAATTAGTATTATCTCTCTATGCAGATGATCTTCTATTGTTTATTAAAAATTCTAAGGAAAGCATACCTAAGGCCCTGAATTGTATTGGAATATTTAGTACCTTTTCGGGATATAAAATGTTAATAAATCCGAAATACTTTGGATACATAAAAGTAAAAAAAGTATACAGAAACATTCCTTTCAGGAATCTTCTAGTATTCAGTATTTAGGGATTAATATCCATGCTGATCCAAACCAATGGTATAAATTAGCTGTCATTTTTTAGAAAAGCTACAGAAAAATTGAAACAATGGAGGGTATTCCCTATTTCTCTCTCTGCGACGGTAATGATCATCAAAACTATTTTATTTCCACAGTTAATGAATATTATGCAAAATATCACTTTACCTATTCTGAATCAAGATATTAAGAGATTTAATAAGGACTGTGCTAACTTTATCTGGAATAATAAGAGACACTTATTATCTATCTCAAAATTAACTCTTAGACCTGAAGACGGGGGCTTATCTTTTCCAGGTATTAAAAAATATAATATTGCAAATTTAGCTCGTTTTGCTGTCGATTGGTTAACGGAAGCCAATTATCTTACACCTTTTTCCTTAGAAAGGGAAATGTGTGTCCCTTATTCACTTTCTGCACTGCTTCATTGCCCGATAATCCATCTTCCCAATAATATTAAAAATATGAAGATGATATGTAACTCGATTGAAGCATGGCAAAAATTAAGTATAATGTTAGATATTAATTTCGAACTAACCCCATATCTTTTAATTCAAGGCAACCCTCAATTTATACCGGGCTTATCTTATGAGGTTTACAACAAATGGTCACAACAAGGCTTGACTCATGTTCATCAATGTTTAAACTCTTCATTGCAAATGAGACCCTTTTCAGACATTGCCAGGGAATTTAAATTACCCAATAAGAATTTTTATGCATATCTTCAGATGAGACATTTTGTGATGGGAATTAAAAAATCTAACGTAAATTCTAGCGGATGGGCGCAAATTAAATCTTATATAGTAAGCTATAAAACTGGTAATCATAGTATAGCATTACTATATAAAATTATGCTTGCGAAACAAGGTCAATTATTAATTAATAATTTGATAGAGAAGTTGAATATCTACTATGGGGATATTTCGTCAGAAGTAGTAATTTCATCCTTTAAATGGGCTAAAACTGCTACTATTCCTACATCTTGGAAGGAGTCCCATCTAAAGTTGCTCAATAATGTTTATCTGACTCCTTGGAGAGTTTCTAAATGGAATACCCACTCTAATAATAATTGTCCAAAATGTAACAATATAAAAGCAGACTTAATACACTGCTTCTATTCTGGAGAAAGGTAGAATTCTGGATAAATAAAAATCTAGAGAATAAAATTAAACTGACATCCAGAGACATCTTTTTCTTTCTAACAGTAGATATCAAGCAAACAAATATTAATTTTATTAATACAGTAATTGCATTAGGCCGTAACCTGATATTAAAAGAATGGAAAAGTAAGCAGGCACCTTCAATTCCATGTTTTATAAATCATATTTACTCTCAGATAGTTTTTGAACAACTAACTATATCTCCACTAAATAGGAAAAAAACGAAAGTTTTTTTTAAAAAAATAGTTGAAAGTTATTTTAAACTACCCACTGAATATACAATTCTCTCTTACTTATACTTTTCGTAGGACCGAATATTTCAAATCTTTAGTATTATCTAATGTTTTTCCTGCAGATTGGTATTAAACTTAGCCGGATACGAAGATGGGGTGATGTTGGGGTGCTTGAGTAGATACAGGAGGTAAAATCCTTTTTCTTTCTCTCCCCTCCCTTTTCCCTTTTTTTTTTTTTTTTTTTTTCTAGTTTTGCTTTATTTTGTTATGTCCGGTTTTGTATTAGGTTTATTATCCACCGTGCCACTTGCTAATGCCCCATTCCTTTGGCTAAAGGAATGGGAATCTACAAAAGGGGCTAAAAGTTTTTCTTTCTGTTTTTCTTTTCTCCCGCTCTCATTTTTTGAGACAAACTTACCTATATAAATATTAAGACAAAGGATAGCAGACAAGATTTTTCTTTTTCTTTAGACGTTATTGTTTAAAACTTTTCTCTCTCTGATCTAAATAATGTTTAATTATGTGTTTAAAATATGATATCCACTGAGATGTATCCCTTTTTCTTTTGTATACTGCTAATTCTTTTTTTTTGTCTTAATAAATAAAAATTATGTTAAAAAAAAGACATTCATGATTTAGACAGAGCATACAATTTTAAACATTTTTCCAGTTTACTTCTTTTATTTAATTTGCCTTCTTCTCTTATTATCCTTTGCTGAAAGGTTTATCTAGAAAAGTTTAGAAGCAGCAAAGAACATAGGTTCTAGCTGCTGATTGGTGGCTGCATATATACAGATTGTCATTCGCTCACCCATGTGTTTAGTTAGAAACCAGAAGTGCATTTCTGCTTCTTCAACAAATGATACCAAGAGAATGACGCAAATTTGACAACAGAAGTAAACTGGAAAGTTGTTTAAAATTGTATGTTCAAGAGAGGAAACAGGTGCTGGTGGGAGGAGCACAGGTGTAAGGTCGTACAGCACTTGCTCTTCAGATCCTAATGAGAGCAGCTGGCAGTAATTTATAGTGCTAAACACCCCTGGCCTGGGGCTGCTCCGGTAGCAATTCTATACTGCTTCCAGCACCACTACAGTGCCATACCACTGCACTGAGCTGTGTAATGCAGCAAATTTATGGACTGATGTATACTACTTACTCTCCTTCTACAATTAGGAGAGGAGGAGAACTTTCTTAGAAAACTGCAGATAACTCTTTTTTTTCCTACAAGACAAGTCCTGAAGCAGGATAACGCTGCTAAAAAGAACTTTTTCTGACTTATCCTTTCAAAAACACAAAGGCTTTGCAGTTTACTTTACCCCTTCTTCTCCAAGTGATCTTTGGGGCAAAAGTGTGAGCTGCAATGGCTGTTTAAAATTGCTCTGGGCTGAATACTTACAGGGGAAAGTGTCTGGCCTGTAACAAGTGTCCATCGGTGATTTGGCGATCTGTCCGGTCCTGTTTGCTGATAACAGCTGTGGTGGTCCTGCACAGTGTCTCGTTGGGGTTCGAAAGCTTTGATTGGACCGGCAGAGGCGATACGGAAGCAGAGAGACGCCCCACTTCCTTGCGCAGCTTGTGCAAGGCGGATCGACCAGAGCTGCTGAGGTCTAGCTCAGAGGAGGATTTTACTTTCTCCATTGGCCCCCGGGCGGGAAGAGGAGCGGGCCCTGAACCCGAGTCATTTGGTCGGTTGGCTCCCTCCCACCGGTGCTGCGTGAGGGAGCACCACCAGAGACAATTCTGCTTTATCTGGAGAGCGGTGACTTGAAGGCTGAACCCCATGAACTGGGTCAGGTACTTTGCGGCATAAGGGGTAACAAGCATAAGGCTGCTGTAAAGCATGTGTCCCTGTACATGGGCACGTATTTAATTCCAAGTACTTTTGCCCCAGCGGAATACAGAAAGGGACTCTGACTAAACACAGAGACTCCTTGGCTTTTTTCTTTATTTTCTGTTACTTGCTGTTTTTTTTTTCTCTGTATCTACTTCTTTTGTGTTCCCTATTACCAAAGTAATTCACAGATTGGGAAAGGGCGAACTAAAGGTTGATAAAAACATCTTACAGCTCATGTAAAGGGAATTAAGGGTAAGGGGCTAAAAGCTAAAACTATGTCAGATGTCAGTAACATAAAGCACTTTTTTAAAAAGGGTGCAAAATGCTAGGATAAAACTAGGCTCTGAGGAATAAGAGAATTGATTGCTTAAATTTAAAAGAAAATGGTGTATTATATTGAAGATTGATTTTTTCGGGATTGATTGGTTTAAAAACATTTGGGCTTTAATTGAAGTATTTTATTTAAACAGAGCCTAAAGGAACTTATCTTGCTGGTTATCTTGCAAAAAGTAAAAAGTTAAGTAATAATGGTGTATATCTGTAAATGGCTCCTTAAGATCGGTGGAGGTCAATTTAGTAAATTGAACCCTTATTGGTCAGGGGAATCATTAGCTTAATTAACCAAAGGAGGTATATACACAAGAACTCAAGAGGTAGTGAAAAATTATTGGGATAATGAGAAAATAAAGAAAGGGTTAATCAGATATTTATATTAAGGTTTGTGAATCAACCTTAACATCCGGGTCAAGATACTTTTATCTATGGTTAATTTAAAGGCTTGCATGCTAAGATTATTAATTAAGGTCTAAAACAAGGTTATCAGGTAGCCAGAAGATTAAGGTCTCAACTTAATTGGGCATAAACAGAAGGTTTTTTGTTTAAGAAAATTCTTGTGCTTTGAAGATATAGGGTGATAGGGCGCAGAATTAGTATTCACAAAAATCTAAAAGTGCCTTGATTGAAGAGTAAGGTCTTGGCATTTCTTTTTCCTCACAAATATTTTCATGTGCACTTTGCACTAGGCATTCCCTCACTCCTTCCCGGGGGATTCCCCCCTTCTTTCCCTCTATTTTTATCCTTTCTCTTTTTCCTTCTATCACCCACGCTAGAGGGGCTCAATTTTCTTTCCCCTCTCTATCAATGTGTCTTATTAGGATTTTTTAGTCTCCAATCACTTCCTTCCTCACTCACTTAATCACGATCACATGGATACATTTTGCACAGCACAAGCCAGAACTTCTCCCTCAATCATGGCAGCTAGACACAGAGAAAAAAAAAAATAGGAGCACCCAAGAAATACCAACAGATATAAATTCTAGCAATATAACACTTCACAAAGTGGTGAGTCAACAGACACACAAGCGCTAGTGACAAAGATAATTGAAGCTTTATCCTCTAAGTTTGAAACACTTAGAAATGAGATCAAATTAGATATTAATTCTTTAACAAATAAGATAAGACAGTCCTCGAATAGAATAACTGAAGCAGAACAGAGAATATCAGATGTAGAAGATATTGTAGGGAATCACACTGTAATCCTAGAGGATATAAACTCTAAACTCCTTAAAAACCAAAATAAACTAGAAGACTTAGAAAATCGAGCAAGGAGGAACAATCTCAGAGTTATCGGAGTTCCCGAAGAAAAACTATATGAAGAGTTAAATAAATTGTTAACAGTTACAATACCACATTTGTTACAGATCCCACAAAATTCTTCACAAATGGTAATTGAACGTGTACATAGGTTAGTCTGAGAAAGGGAAAAGCAGGCCCAGACCAATAATTGCAAAAATCCTAAACTATCAAGATAAACTCACTTTGCTGCAGTTTTATAGGAAAAAATCAACCGATTTTTTTGGGAAATTCTAAAATATTGCTCTTCCAAGATTTTTCGGCTGAAACTGCGGCAAAAAGGAGAGAGCTATCTCCAATATGCACTAAATAAATTAATCAAGGGTACCAGGCTATCTTATTATATCCAGCCAAATTAAAAATAACAATTGACAGTAATCCACATTTCTTTGATTCAGCTAGGGAGGCTGAAACATTTATTGCACAGCTGACAACCACAAGTTAAACAAGAGTTTTATGTTATAAGAATTACAACTTAAAATTTGTAATGAAGCTTAAGCTTCTGACAGAATTCAGATTTGGTATTAAAACCAGTCCATATATAGGCATAATGCCCTGCCTAGGCAAGGCATGGGTATTGAGGTACATAGATAGGGGTCAGGCCAGAGGGGCTTTGTCCCCTATACATTTTTGTAGTGTGGGGAGAGAGTGGGAGAGGAGGGGATGTGTTTTTTTTTCCCTTTCTTCTCTCTTCCTTTGTTATGGAACCCTTTCCTCCCTTATCTAAATGACAGAAATAGAGAAGGTTTGTAAAATGGTTTCTTGGAATATTGGGGGGTTGTCATCTCCCATCAAGAGAAAAGCAATATTAACTTATTTGAGGAAAATAAATACTGATGTCGCCTTCCTCCAAGAAACACATTTGAAAATAGATGAAGTAAATAAACTTAAGAATTCATGGGTCCAGGAAGTAATTTCTTCACCATCAGTTGGAAGGGTGGAGTGGCAATTTTATTAGGGAAAAGAATAAGAGCTGAGAAGGTGGCTTGTGAGGCAGATCCAGATGGGAGATTCTTAATATTAAAAATCAAAATTAATAAGACTATGTATACATTATGCAATATATATGCACCAAACATTATTAATAATGATTTCTGGGAAAGTTTGCAAACTAAGATTCTTGCTAACAAGGAAGGATTTTTGATAATTGCATGAGATTTTAATATAGCATCATACTTTCTTATGGATAGATTAAGACAAGATGCTTCTTGCATAAAAACAAAAAGAGGCAATTTAGAAGCAAAAATCTTTGGCAATCTGTTCTCTAATTTAAGACTTAAGGATGTTTGGAGATCACAAAATCCAGCTATTAAAAAATATACTTGCCTTTCTAAAGCTCATAAATCTCTTTCGAGAATAGATCTCTTTTTAATTGATGAAAAATTATATAAATTCAAATTAGTAGCGGATATTCTTCCGGTCATTATATCAGATCATGCTCCGATAACATTTGAAATATGCCCAATAGATTTGAAAAATAAAAATCTTTGGTTTCATTTTCCTAAATATTTATCCTCGGATCTAGAATTTAAAACATGGCTTGAATATAAACTTGAGGAATATGTTCAATTAAATAGAGAATCTGTAAATCAATCAATGGTCTTCTGGGAAGTGGCAAAAGCGGTGATGAGGGGGGAGATTCTCTCATATAATATTAATAGAACTAGGAATTATAAAAAAAAAAAAGGAGGAAATTCTGAAAACTTTATCAAATGCTTATAATAGTTATATATTAAATAAAACATCTGAAACATGGAATAAATATTCACAAGCCAAGAAAGAAAGGGACACTTTTTTTATTCCTAAAGCCACAAGGAAAGAGTTGAGGCTGCAATCACAATTATACAAATATGGGAACAAAGTAGGTAAACTTCTGGCTAATTTAGTTAAGCAAGATAGGGGCACAGCCCCGATTGAAGCTATTCAGCAAGACGATAAATTATTTACAAATGCAGAAGAGATACTAAAAATTTTTGGTGAATATTATCAAACTCTTTATACTGATAGATCCTTCCAACGAGAATGAACGTTTAAACTTTTGGGAAAAAAATTCTTGTCCCTGTATAACAGAGGAGATGAACACAGCATTAAACTCTCCTATTACCGAGGAGGAGGTTTTGAAAACTATTAAGGAGATGCCTGTTAATAAGGCAGCAGGCCCAGACGCCTTACCAAATGAATTTTATAAAATTCTGGTGCCAGCTGTGGCTCAACACTTAACTAAGCTATTTGATATGTATATACAAGGAAATTTAGCCTCCCCCAATTTCGCGGCATCATATTCTACACTTATTTTAAAAACAGGGAAAAATTCAACTCGGAAGGAATCCTATAGACCAATAGCTTTACTAAACAGAGATGATAAACTGTTCACCTCAATTTTGGCACGTAGATTACAAACTTTCCTCCCCCTTATAATACATAAAAATCAAGCAGGATTTCTAGTACATAGAAATTCTTCAGCGAAAATTCGGGAATTATTTTTGACCATTGATTACCTTAATTCAGATAGAAAGGACGTACAGGTAGGAGGACAAGAAGATATAGATAAGGCAATAATTGTAATTGACACAGAAAAAGCATTTGATTCGGTTCATCATGATCATATCTCATATTCTTTATTTCAATTTGGGTTTAGAGGTCAATTTTCTAAATTTATCAAGAATTTATATAATAGAGCCTACACGAGGCTGATAGTTAATAGCAGACTATCATCAGATATAAAGTTAGCTAGAGGGACAAGGCAGGGATGTCCATTATCTCCCCTGCTTTTTGACATCGCAATCGAGCCGCTCGTGATTATGATTAGACAAAAGATTGAAGGTATTAAAATTAGGAAAAAGGAGCTTAAGATAGCGCTTTATGCTGATGATGTCCTAATTTATATGAGCAATACCCAAATTAATATTCCAAACTTACTGCAAATTGTTAATCAATTTAGCTCATTCTCAGGTTATAAAATGAACATTAATAAATCTGAGTTATTATGGATAAAACAAACAAGACAGTCCAGGGGAATGATACCTTTTAAAATAGTTCAGGACTCATTTAAATATTTGGGTATTGTAATATCACTGAATTCAGATCTATGGTATAATCTTAATTTACCTCCAATAATCGAATCAATAATGAATGTAATGAAAAATTGGCAAAATCTCCCCCTCTCTCTCTCAGGTCGCATTGCAATATATAAAAATGATTTTATTCGCGAAAATCCTTTACCTGTGTCAAAATATTCCAATATTTATAAAAGAGAAAGATATCAAGATATTAAATACAGCCTTAAGAAAATTTCTCTGGCAAGGTAAAAAACCTAGAATATAATTCTCAAGATTATGTTTACCTAAAAAATATGGGGGCTTTGCTTTACCGGATTTAAAACTATATAATCTGGTATTTTTAGCCCGTATAGTAACCGATTGGTTATGTGGTATGGATTATGTGACTGATAATGAGTTAGAAAATAATATAGCCGCTCCACACCTTCCCATAGCTTTAGCTCATACTAGAGCTGAAGAAATTCCACCGGAAATAAAAAAAACTTAAAACTATATTTAACCCAATTAAGGCATGGTGCAAGATTTGTAAAATTTTAGAAATAGATGGAAAAGTGTCTAAATATTTGCCTTTAAATGGGAATCTTCATTTTTAAGCGGGCCTACAATCCTTACTTTTTCAAAGGTGGCAAGTATCAGGGTTAGAAAAGGTAATTCAATTATTGGACATACCAGAGCAAAATATTAAAACATTTAGTGATCTTAGAGGAGATTATGATCTCCCCCAGAAAGATTTTTACGCCCATTTACAAGCGAGACATTATACTTGGAAATGAATTTCTATCTCTGGTTGGACTTTAATTAAAAAATGGTCAGATGTCAATATATCCTTGTTATCAAAAACTAATTTCAAGAAAAGGTCCTGATAATATAACAAAGATAGAATCTAAGTGGATAGCAGTTTCAGATCTGATATCAGAACAAGACGGTACGATACAAGCATCTGTACTGGAAGTTAATCATATCACTTTATCAGCTACATGGAGAGAATCACATCTCAAACTTCTTTACATGACATATTTCACACCAGAGAAGGGCCATAAATGGGGGAATCCCCATTTTTATAAATGTTCAAAATGTTCATTGAGGGCGGCTAATCTCAAACATACGTTATGGGACTGTCCAAAAATGTATATGGTCTGGAAAAAAATAGAATACTGGTTGGTTAGAAAGGTTGGCGTCTCCCGTCTGGCTCTGTACTATACAAAAATAATATTCCTTAAAGTAGAAGAAAGAATTCCTTCCAAGGAGAAAAAAAATGTCAATGGGGCAATCTTAGCAACTAGATATCTCATATTTAAAAAATGGAAAGCATCCTCTACACCCAGTTTAATTGCGATTAAAAATTGTATGAAAAAACAATGTATATTGGAACAGCATAATACAAAGTTACAGGATAATAGCAACATTAGTAATTTTTTACAAAAACTCTTCCAAAAAATAAAATAGATTACTTAATATATCCATTTAGAAATTCACAAATGGTGGCATTAGGAATGTGGTAGAAAGCGGAAGGAAGAGGGAAGATAGAATGTAAAGGAAACTTATTTTTGAGTGTGGTTTCCTCCCTCCCCCTTTTTTTTTTCTCTTCCCCTCCCCTCTCCTCCCCCCACTCAATTTTCTTTTTTGGCATTGTTATATAGGGGAGTTTAAGGTTTAATATTATATTGGAAATTGAAAGTTCCCTTGTGATCTTAGTGTTAATTGATATTACATGCAAAGGAACATATCATGTAATGTTTTGGTTATTTATTGTAATTCTTTTTAGGAAGCAAAATGTAACAGTGTAAGAAGACTGTTTAGTTTCTTATTTTGTTTATTTTTGACAAATGTTAATTATGAACAGTGTTTAAGTAATATGTTGTATCTTTGCATCTAATTTGAAAATGATTGTCAAAATATGAATATCGAACAAAAAATTATATAAAAATAAAAGATAAAAAAAAAATTTAAAAAAATTGTATGCTCTACCTAAATCATGAAATAAATTGGTCAGTTTCATGTCCTTTTAAAGGGAAATAAAAAACTCTAACTGAATTCCTCATTAACTATGCCTTACAAATTTGTTCAATTGAAGCTTTATTCATGAAAGTCCAAGAGGATGCAATTTCACTAGCAGAATGAGTAGTAATGCACTCTGGGGAAGTGCAACCAATTAATTAATTAAAGCCTTAAGCTAAACAGTGGCTAAAGTAATTGCTGGAGCTTTCTGACCCTTATAGAGACCAGAAAAATTAATAAGCAATGAAGAAGAAGATCTAATTGTTTTTGTAGCTTCTAGATAAGATCTCAAAAATATGACAAGATCATCAAATTTTTGAAGAAGTCACTGTTTAGAATTCTTAAGAGCTGGACAGAGAGAATGAACCACAATTTCCTGATTATTGTTCTCCGCAAACACAACCTTAGGTAGGAAAGAGTAGTTGGTTTTCAAGACCATCTTGTCCTGATGAAACACAGGATAGAGAAGAAAGTTCAGACACTATTCTGGCTGAGGAAATAGCTAAGGGGAAGTGGACCTTCCAAGATGAAAGCTGTATGTTAAGATCATGCATAGACTTAAAATGAGAAGCCTGAAGAACTCTTAAACAAGGATAAGGTTCCACGGAGGGGAAACTGGTGTAATAACCTGTCTGATCCTGACCAAAGCCTCAAAAAAGTATTGAATGTCAGGTGTGTTAGCTTAGAAATCTTTTTTTGATACAAGACTGACAAAGCCGGAGTTAGAACTTTAAGGGAACTGGCTGATAAGCTTTTTTTCCAGACCATCCTATAATATGTAAGCAATTTGAATAGAATTCTAAAGGTAACGTCTAGCCTCACACCAGGTAAGAAAAGTTTCCGACACCTTGTGATAAATGTACCTGGCCATGGGCTTCCATGCTTGAATCAAGGTGTAAATCACTTGATCAGAGAAACCTCTTTGAGACAAGATTAAACTTCAATTGCCACACTTTTTTTTGCTGAAAGAAGGGGCCTTGAGAGAGAAGGTCCATCCTGAAAGGAAGACGCCAAGATGGGCTGAAGACATTTGTGCTAGATAACCATATCAAATCCAGTGAGGCAATGCTGGTGTCAGGATTCCACTTCATGTTTTCCTTCTCTCTCTGAATTCTCTCTGCTGTTAGTCACTCCCCTATTTAAGTAACCTGATTACCTCAAACAGGTGCTTAGTTATTTTGGATGTTACCTGTGACTTCGCCTCTCCTGTGTCCCGAAGGATATAGCAGTATATATATCTCAGTTCTTCCTGATCATAAGGAAACCTTTCTGCTTCATTCAAGACTTGGATTAAAGCTAGTTGTACAGTTAAATTCCTGATCCGCTATCTAAAGTTTATTAAGCATTTGGTCTCCGGATTTATCTCTACCTCAACCTACCTTCGTACTTGCTCGTTACCTGGGGAAAGCTACTATAAGAACTCTCAGCGTACCCTGTGTGTGACCGCAGCTCTAACACAGCTTCTCTAAGCATTCCGGTCACGGAACATAGCCACGCCCCCCAGCGGCGATCCACAAACCTCTCTCAGTCGACTGCAGGCTTGTCAGCTCACTCAACATTCCTCACTGCAGCTTCTCTGGAAGTTTTCCAGCTCTACTTCACACAGCTGCGTTGCACACACAGCCCACTTGCTTCAGCTGTTACCGGAAGCTCAACATTGTACCGCTGATGTTGCCCAGCTCAGCTCCATATCAGGTACTTGTAAAAGAACTTCAGTGATTGGGATAAACAGCAACATTGTATTCACCCAGCTACTAGATATAAGTGTAATATACCTTTAAGGTATATCCCTTCTTACCTCTGATCCTTTAAAAGGCATCCTCTGACATCACTTCCTTGCCTGATTATTGATGCTTTTCAGCTCTGCAGCTGAACACTGTGTCCATTTGCTCAGGTCAAGTTTATTCTGCTGTCAAAGGCTTTAACTGAAGATATTACCTGTTACTACATTATTTAGACCTGGTTCTGAATAATTATAAGACTTACTTTTACTTTGCTTATCCCTTTTTGCCTAAGCTCCGGATCACATCAGAATACTGTCTTTCAACATTGCGTCAGCTCCTCTGATGCTGTAACCCGAAACCGGAAGCGAGTCACACATTCACTCTCTCTCTCCCTGCAGCTAATCGTAGCTGCTTTCACAGCTCTCAGGTAAACTTTTGGCTGTTAAACTCTGTATTCATTCTGCTCAGAATACCATCAACGGATAAGGTAATTTGTCATATATACTTGTTTGCAACGCATCCTTTTACCTACCACTTATGCCTCACACTGTATTAAAGCTGTAAACTCACTTGGAACTAGAAATACAGCTCAGTGTGAATGTGACTGTAAATATTTTTTGAGTGAATGTGTGTGAAGTTCTTGCTATAACTCAGCATCAGAATACATCCTTGTTTATTATATTTAACAAGATTATTGGGAAACTGAAGTTGGAACTAGACTTAAAACTTCCTTTATTAACTCTCTGTGAACCACAAAGATCTCTTACAAGCAGTAACTGCTATTACTGTGTAATAAACTGCTCACTGTGTCTTCCACCTGTTATAACAGTGATTACAGGGGTTGAATACCAAAGAGCTACAAACATACCTTTTAAATGAGATACAAACACTCAGTGAATTCATTACAATAAGTTATATGCTGTTCTATCTACGAACAGAACTGTATGAGCCTCTTTACATAGGTGTATTAAAACACCTTCCACAGCATTGTTATTTACTCCAGCTACTTTCAGATTAACACTGTCAATGTCCTCTGAGTCATAAACTTGTAACATATTCTACATAGTTGCAAGTCAAGGTTCAATCCTATCAAAATTCACTGTGGGAATCCTGAGTAATTCACAGCTATTACTCAGTTACCTTTGTGATACAATTCAATACATTTAAGGTCTGCAGCTGAGATTCAGTTAATTCAAATTAGTGAGATACTCTGACAGCTGGAGCTATCAAGATTACAGATGCGTATTCCTGCTTGAACCTGGCTATAACCTTGGCTAACAAGACAAAAGGAGGAAAATGTAAATTAGACTGAACAACCAAGGGATTCACTAAGGCATCTATGAGAGTTGCCTGTGGATCCTGAGATCGGACACAGTATTGGGGTAGCTTGTGATTCATGCAAGTGGCCATGAGATCTATCTCTGGCTTGCCACAACGTCTCACACTTTGGTCAAATATCTCCTGACTCAGTGACCAATTGCCAGGGTGAAGGTGCTGATGGCTGAGAAACTCCGCTTCCCAGTTGTCTATACCCGGATCCGGATTGGTGAAATCATGCAATTATGCCATACTGCCCAAGTTAGAATGCAGACTACTTCTTTCATCTCTAAGGCACTTTAAGATCCACAAGTGACATTGTCTGATTGAAACCTCAGAAAGTATTCCTGTTTTAATATGGGCCAGCTCTGGAGAGCCCTAAAGATACAGTACAAAGTACAAAATTCCAAGATATGTATAGGTAACTTCTGCCACCATGCCAGGGACTGCTTTGTCTTGAAGTCTAAGGAGATCCTCAGACAGATTTTTGTAATCTCTTTTCAACTGCTGCAACATTTTCAGCTGCAGAGAACGTAGATGGAATCTGGTAAATGGTACAGCATCTGAAGCCGCTACCATGAAATCTACCAGTTCCACGCATGAATATGAAGGAGCTGAAGAATTTTGCTTGTATGTTCACTTGCCATTTGGCGAGTACCAGAATGTCGTCTAGGACAGTCTAGATATCACTACTGACAATAGTGCTCTGAGAACCTTTGTGAAGATTCTAGATGCCGTTGCCAGACCAAAAGAAAGCAACACGAACTGATGAGAATCATGACATGATCACTGTGAATAGTGATATGCAAATAAGAATCGCTTAAGTCTATGGTAGACATAAAGTGAAAATCCTGCACTAAAGGAAGTATAGTGCAAATCATCTTCATTTTAAAATTTGGGACTGTAGGAAACAAAGTAAATTATATAATAGAAGTGCAATAAAAAGCATCTAAAAATGACTTGCGCTATCCGAATCATAAAGTTTAATTTTAAAGGGACACTGAACCCAATTTTTTTCTTTTGTGATTCAGATTGAGCATGCAATTTTAAGCAACTTTCTAATTTACTCCTATTATCAATTTTTCTTCGTTCTCTTGCTATCTTTATTTGAAAAAGAAGGCAACTAAGCTTTTTTTTCGTTCAGGACTCCGGACAGCACTTTTTTATTGGTGGATGAATTTATCCACCAATCAGCAAGGACAACCCAGGTTGTTCACCAAAAATAGGCTGGCATCTAAACTTACATTCTTGCATTTCAAATAAAGATACCAAGAGAATGAAGAAAATTTTGTAATAGGAGTAAATTAGAAAGTTGCTTAAAATTTCATGCTCTATCTGAATCACAAAAGAAAAAATTTGTGTTCAGTGTCCATTTAACTTTCATGTCACTTAAATGGTACATCAAACTAATTTGCATATATTAAATATATTTTAATGTCTTCTAAACAAAACACATAAAGAGACCAGTACATAACTGCCCCAGTCACCCACGGAATAACGAAAGAACAAAAGGGAAGACTATTCATAACATAAAAAATACACAACTAATCTGGCAGTTATTAGCATTCTCCCAGCCAAGCAAAATTCTGATTCATTTGACTGGATTATCACGATTTTGTTATGAGCAGAAGAAAAACGGTTCTTACAAATCAAGAACATTTGATACAGCTTAATCATATTCACTGCAGTTTAAATAAGAAAAAAATATTTTGTATCACTTAAGATTATTGCAGTATTAAAAAAAAAAATCTGTGGTAGCAGTTTCCTAATAGATTTTCTATTTTTAATAGGAAACAAATCAGACAATATTATTACTCTGCTTTATATTATTTGGTGCTGAGTTCCTGATTCTAAGAGAAATTAATATATATTTTTGCTTGCGTTAGACAAACTACTTATCTCCCTTTAATTTCCGGCTTGTTTCCCTGGCACATTGTACAGATTTGGAGATGCAATATGCTGCCTTTCCAAAGCTGCAATTTACCTTTCATCTGCAACAGAAAATGCTTTACTTTCTATTACAACTCTTCAAAACTCTGTTTGGTAAAATAAGCCTGTTGTGAAAGGAAAAATATGTTATGCTTAAAACACTAACCAAATAACAACTAATTTGTTAAGACTGAGTA